>NC_080175.1:64986438-65286438 GCF_950295315.1 Erinaceus europaeus
AAGTCTCTCTCTCTCTCTCTCCCACACACACATACACACACACACACACACACACACACACACACACACACCCCTGCTCTCTCAATTTATATCTGTCTCTATATAATAATAAATAAAATACAAAATGAAAAGAAAAATTATTTAATTTCAAAAGAAAATTTTAATCCTTTAGACTTTAATATATTTTTTATATAATTTGAAAACCTTAGTTGAGTGACTTTCAAATTGGACAGCTTTGTACTTTTATTAATTGTGTTCATATAATAAATATTTCTTAAACAGGTCAAAGGTTAATATTTATGCTAACAGCAAGTTTAATACATTATGTGGTTTATCTGTGAGTTTGCCATTGAATTCAAATTCAAAGTCTATATCATTCTAATATCACGTATGGGTTACAAGGGAGGGTATATGATATGTGATCTCATGTGTAAATATAGACATAAATTTTATTTTGTGTGTGAATGATCTACTCTATTTGCAGGGAAACATACAACAATGATACAGTATTATTCATTAACTGGTATTTAGAATTTATCTAAATCAATGTGAGCTAACTTTCTCACATTGTTATCAGAATATACAAATCAATGTTATGTATTTATTCTTATTAATACTGTATAATTGTATCTGAAAATTGTATCTGAAAATCTCTATCTGTGTCTAGGACCCCTTAAATGTGATACATTTAATACACTTGCATATTTTTTTCAGACTGGAATCTGGTTTTGGGGTAAGACAAAGCAGCACACAATCAAGTGAGCTCTCTCCTTCAAAAATCACTGATGTTTAATCAGTGCTGCAACTCCTGTTTCTTGAGATTAATCAATTTTATGGTTGGAGTGTGAAAACAACATGTTATAAATGCTTTATTTTTCATTATTTTTATTTTATTTGTGATTATAGTTGTCACAAGAATGTATGATTACAATGTATGGTTCCATACCACACCCACCTCCAAGTCTGTGTCCTCACCCTCCTACCTCCAATAGATGACCACCATATTTTTTTTCACATTTTAAAAACAAATTTGTTTGCCTGTTTTTCTTTTTTCCTTCCTTCCTTCCTTCCTTCCTTCCTTCCTTCCTTCCTTGCTTCCTTCCTTTCTTTTTTTAAAGATTTTTTTCTTTTTATTTATTTATTTATTATTGGATAGAGACAGAGAGTAATTGAGAGGGGAGGGGGAAATAAAGAGGAAGAGAGAGACAGAGAGACACATGCAGCTCTAAAGATGTGGGGGGGCAGGTGCTTTCCTCCTACAGGTGGGGACCAGGGACTTGAGCCCAGGTCTTGCACACTATATGTGTGTGCTTAACTAGGTTCGTCACTACCTGCCTCTTTCTTTCTTTCTTTCTTTCTTTCTTTCTTTCTTTCTTTCTTTCTTTCTTTCTTTCTTTCTACTTTCTTTTCTTTCTTTCTTTCTTAATTTTCTTTCTTTCTTTCTTTCTTTCTTCCTTCCTTCCTTCCTTCCTTCCTTCCTTTCTTTTTCTCTGTTTTTCTTCAAGTGAGTGTGTTTCAGTTCTCTAGATTTCCCCATATGAGTGAAAACATTTGGTAGTTATCTTTGATTGCAGTAACGCCATCCTTAGTTTGTGGTCACACAAACTGATGAGAAGATGCATTAATGGGATGAGTGAACCTAGAGCTAAATAAATAACTAAATTGGGGGATTCCAGAAGATGGCAGAATGAGAAGCTGCTAGTGGCTTGAGCTCCGACTACATTTTTTGCCTTTAATAAGCCAGTCAATAAGGGGTTCTAGTGGTAACACCAAGGAGGTGACTATAACTAAATTTGGGTTAGAAAACAGAGTAAAAAGAAAGGGGGAAAATGTTTTTTTTTAATTATTATTCCTGAAGTGCACCCCCTCCCCCCACCCCAGCCCCACAACCAGTCCCTAGGGACCAGAGAGCTGCTCCTAGCAGGCTCCCCAGCTGAGCTTCTTTCTTTAACAAGATTCCTGTCCCACCAGGGGGTGTCACTCATTCTAATTCTATTCCCTTCTGAAACCTTTGGCCTTTTTTCTTTCTAAGTAGCCAATCAGGGGGGCCTAAGGAAATCTGGAGCCATCCAAGCTGAAGACAGGACAGGGTTTTTACTCTGTTCTATTTTATTATCAATACAAGATAAATGTGTGCCCCTTCCCCCCTCTCCTTCACGTTGACCAGAATTAATTCTTAGTGTATTTTCCATTGCTAGGGGACGAGGTGTCTTATTCACTGCAGAAATAATTTGTTTCACACTTCCTACCGCCCCTACCCATTCTCTCCCTCCCCCCCACAAGCTAATTAAATAATAAAACATAAATAAATAAATAACTCTTTCCTTTCACTGCTCTTTTATTACTGTTCTTTTTCTTATATTTTTCTTTTTTCTTTCTCTCTCTTTTTTCTTCTTTTTCTCATTCTTGTCATCCTTTCTTCCTTTCTCCTTCAGCTTTCTGAATTCACTGATACACCTTTGGGCATTATTTTGGGGAAGAAATCTGATTCAGAGTGGACTCTCTCTGTCTGTATCTCTGCTCTACTTCACTTTCTCCTTTAGCTACCCCTAGAATATATGGTGGATAGTAGATTTGCATAACTGTCTATTCCTGCTATTCTTGTCTAGTCCTGAGGTGTGTGTTGTTTTTTTTTTACTTTCTTAAAAATCAGCTACCTTTGCTCAGGAGGCTTGAGGCAATCTGGGACAGGTTTTTTACCCTGCTCTATTTTATTGTTAATATTATATAAAGGTGTATCTCTTTCCCTCCTTTCTTTAGGTTGACAAAATTAACTCTTAGGTTATCTTTCATTGCCAGGGGACTAGCATCTTATCCATTGTGAGAGGAAATTGTCTCACTACTCCTACCTCCTCTATAGACTCTCCCCTTCTACTTCCTCTTAGCTAATTAAAAAAATTAAATAAAAAATAAATTAATCAACAAAAGCTTTCCTTTGACTGCTCTTTTATTACAGCTCTTTTTCTTCTCTTTTTTCTTTTCTCTCTCTTTTTTCTCATTTTTATCATCTTGTCTTCCATTTCTTCCTTACTCCTTCTTTGGCTTTCTGAATTCACTGATATTCAGTTGTGAATTATTTTGGGGGAAAAATATGACTCATAGTGGACTCTCTATGTGTGTATCTCTGCTCTACTTCCCTTTCTCCTCTTGCTACCCCTAGAATATACAGTGTATAGTATGTTTACATAATTGTCTATTCTTGCTATCCCTTCTTTCCTTTCTCTTTCTTCTTCACTTGGACATGGTTGCTATTTTTTCATGGACTGGACACATTGTTTGGCTAACTGGTAGTGATTAAACTGCTTCAATACTTGCTTCAGTTGCTATTGTAATTCCTGAGGTTGGTGATTGCATTTGTCATAAAGGTATTTAGTACAGTGTTGCTTGTACTCAAAACACAACAACTTAGGAACAACAGAGCATAAAAATAAAAAACACATAAATCAAAAAAATGGGTAGATCAAAAACAAATAAAACTGCTAGTCCAATGAATGAAGACAAGAGCCCAGGAGAAAGTACAAATCAGACAGAAGTAATCATAGATAAGAAAAGTACGCAAGCAACAATAAATTTATTAATCACAGAAATGAAAACAACATTGGAGGAAAGGAATGGCAGTATTAGAGAAACAACAGATGAGACCCTCAAGGAAAATAATAACTACCTTGAGGCAATTAGAAAACTGAAAGCTGAAATAGCTGAGCTGAGGAAAGAAGCTGAGGGAAGGGAAATCAGAATAACAGAAGCAGAAAACAGAATTAGCCAGACAGAGGATGAGTTAGAGAAAACTAAGAAAGAGTTGAAAGAGCTCAAAAAGAGATTGAGAGACACTGAAAACAACAACAGAGATATTATGTGATGATCTCAAAAGAAATAACATTCGTATAATTGGCCTGCCAGAGGAAGAAAGAGAGGAATGGGAAGGAAACATTCTAAAGGAATTTATAGAAGAAAACTTCCCAGACCTGAAAAACAGTAAGGACATCAAATCCAAGAGGATCAGAGAGTTCCAAACAGAATCAACCAAGACATGAAGACACCAAGACACATCATAGTCACAATGAGAAGAAGTAAGGATAAAGAAAGGATCCTAAAGGATGCAAAAGAGAAACAAAAAGTCACATACAGGGGAAAACCATTAGGCTATCAGCAGACTTCTCCACTCAAACTCTAAAAGCCAGAAGAGAATGGCAAGATATTTATCAAGCTCTGAATGAAAAAGGGTTTCAACCAAGAATAATTTATCCCACTAGACTTTCATTCAAACTAGATGGAGGGATCAAAACCTTCTTAGAAAAACAACAGTTTAAGGAGGCAACCATCACCATAACCGGACCTGAAAGAGGTTCTAAAAGACCTCTTATAAACAAGAACATCACTATAATACTTGCAATATATCAGAGCAAACAAAAATTTGTTGAACAATGGCACTACAACACATTAAATACATAATATCAGTAAATGTCCATGGCTTGAACTCACCCATCAAAAGGCACAGAGTGGGAGGATGGATCAGAAAACATAATCCAACCATATGCTGCTTGCAGGAATGCCATCTGACACAACAAGATAAACACAGACATAAAGTGAATGGATGGAAAACTATCATAAAGGCTAACGGACCACAAAAAAGACAGGAACAGTCATTCTAAACTCAGAAACAATAGATTTTAAATTAAATAAAGTAATAAAAGATAGGCAAGGTCATTACATAATTATTAGAGGATCAATCAGCCAAGAATACTTAACAATTATTAACATCTATGCACCCAATGAGGGACTGTCTAAATACATCAAACACCTACTGAAAGAATTTCAAAAATACATCAATAGTAATACAATAATAGTGGGAGACTTTAATACCCCACTCTCACACTTAGACAGATAAAAAAAAAACACATAATCAACAAAGAAACAAGAGAATTAAATGAAGAGATTGACAGACTAGACCTCTTGGACATTTTCAGAGTCCTTCACCCCAAAAAACTGGAATACACATTCTTTTCAAATCCACACAACACATACTCAAGGATAGACCACATGTTAGGCCACAAAGACAGCATCAATAAATTCAAGAGCATTGAAATCATCCCAAGTATCTTCTCAGACCAGAATGGAGTAAAACTAACATTTAACAACAAACAGAAAATTATTAAAAGACACAGAATTTGGAAACTAAACAACATACTCCTTAAGAACCACTGAGTCAGAGACTCACTCAAGCAGGAAATTCAAATGTTCCTGGAAACAAATGAAAATGAAGACACAACCTATCAAAATATTTGGGACACAGCTAAAGCAGTATTGAGAGGGAAACTTATAGCCATACAATCACATATTAAACAACAAGAAAAAGCTCAAATAAATGACCTTACTACACACCTCAAGGACTTAAAGGAAGAGGAACAAAGGAACCCTAAAGCAACCAGAAGGACAGAAATTACTAAAATTAGAGCAGAAATAACATCGAAAATAAGAGAACCATAAAAAAGATCAATGAAGCCAAATGTTAGTTCTTTAAAAGATTACACAAAATTGACAAACCCCTAGCCAGACTCATCAAACAAAAAAGAGAGAAAAATCAAATTAATAGAATTGTAAATGATGGAGGAGATATCACAACTGACACCATAAAAATCCAGGGAATCATGCGAAACTTCTATGAAGAACTATACGCCACCAAGCTAGAGAATCTGGAAGAAGTGGAACAATTCCTAGAAGCATATGCCCTTCCAATGCTGAACCAAGAAGAACTACAAAACCTAAATGCACCAATCACAGACAAAGAATTTGAAGCCATTATTAAGAATCTCCCCAACAACAAAAGTCCTGGACCATATGGCTTCACAAACAAATTCTACAAAACTTTCAGGAAACAGTTAGTACCCATACTTCTGAAGCTTTTCCATAAGATTGAAGAAACAGGAATACTTCCTTCCACCTTCTATGAAGCCAACATCACCCTGATACCAAAAGCAGATACGGACACAACAATAAAGGAAAACTACAAACCAAGATCTCTGATGAACATAGATGCCAAAATATTAAACAAGATCTTGGCCAACCGGATACAATAGCACATCAAAAAGATTGTTCATCATGACCAAGTGGGATTCATCCTAAGAATGCAAGGCTGGTTCAGCATCCATAAGTCAATGAATGTCATCCACTACATCAATAAAAGCAAAGCCAAAAACCACATGATTATCTCAATAGATGCAGAGAAAGCCTTTGACAAAATCCAACACCCTTTCATGCTCAAAACTCTACAAAAAAATGGGAATAGATGGGAAATTCCTCAAGAGAGTGGAATCTATATATATTGCAAACCTACAGCCAACATCATACTCAATGGACAGAAGCTGAAAGCATTCTCCCTCAGATTGGGGACTAGACAGGGCTGTCCACTGTCACCGTTACTTTTCAACATAGTATTGGAGGTTCTTGCCATAGCAATCAGGCAAGAGAAAAAAATCAAAGGAATACAGATTGGAAGGGAAAAAGTCAAGCTCTCACTATTTGCAGATGACATGATAGTATACATAGAAAAACTGGAAGTTATTAGGCAATATAGCAAGGTGTCAGGCTACAAAATCAATGTACAAAAATCAGTGGCATTTCTTTATGCAAACACTAAATCTGAAGAAGAAGACATCCAGAAATCACTCCCATTTATTGTTTTAGCAAAATAAATCAAATTTACCTAAGAATAAAGTTGACCAAAGAAGTGAAAGACTTGTATACTGAAAACTGTGAGTCGCTACTCAAGGAAATAGAAACTGATACCAAGAAATGGAAAGATATCCCATGCTCATGGATTGGAAGAATAAATATCTAAATGAATATTATCCCCAGAGCCTTATACAAATTTAATGCAATACCCATCAAAGTTCCACCAAGCTTCTTTAAGAGAATAGAACAAACACTACAATCATTTATCTGGAACATGAAAACACCTAGAATTGCCAAAACCATCTTAGGAAAAGAAACAGAAATGGAGGTGTCACACTCCCAGATCTCAAACTATGTTATAAATCCATCATCATCAAAACAGCATGGTACTGGAACAAAAATAGGCACACAGACCAGTGGAACAGAGTTGGAAGCCCAGAAGTAAATCCCCACACCTATGGACATCTAATCTTTGATAAGGGGGCCCAAAGCATTAAATGGAAGAAGGAGGCTCTCTTCAATAAATGGTTCTGGGAAAACTGGGTTGTAACATGCAGAAGAATGAAATTGAACCACTTTATCTCACCAGAAACAAAAATCAACTCCAAATGGATCAAAGACCTAGATGTCAGACCAGAAACAATCAAATACTTAGAGGAAAACATTGGTAAAACACTTTCTCACCTACACCTCAAGGTCATCTTTGATGAATCAAACCCAATTGCAAGGAAGACTAAAGCAGAAACAAACCAATGGGACTACATCAAATTGAAAAGCTTCTGCACATCCAAAGAAACTATTAAACAAACAAAGAGACGCCTAGTAGAATGGGAGTTCTTCACATGCCATACATCAGACAAGAAACTAATCACCAAAATATATAAAGAGCTCAGCAAACTTAGCACCAAAAAATCAAATGACCCCATCCAAAAATGGGCAGAGGATATGAACAAAACATTCACCTCAGAGGAGATCCAAAAGGATTGAAGCCCTCCCTTCCCTCCTACAGGATGGATGCTTCACAAATGGTGAAGCAGGTCTGTAAGTATCTCTGTGTGTGTGTGTGTGTGTGTTTGTGTTTGTGTGTGTGTGTGTGTATACATACATATATATATGTATATATATATATATATATATATATATATATATAATTTTTTCTCTACCTCTCTATTTCCCCTCTTCATTTGATTGCCCTCTGTCCTATTAAATATAAAAGAAGAAGAAGAAAACAAAGGAAAAAATGCCACCGGGAGCACAGGATTGGTAGTCCTGGCGCCAAGCTCTAGAATAACCCTGAAGGCAAAAATAGTAGCATGAAAATGTTAATAGATCATGATAAATATTAGCAGTGGGAGCTGGGCGGTGGTGTGGCACATTAAGCCACATGGAGAGAAGCACAAGTACAGGATCAAGTATCCTGGTTTGAGCACCCACCTCCCCACCTGCAGAGGATTCGCTTCACAAGGAGATGAGGCAGGTCTGCAGGTGTCTATTTTTCTCTCTCCCTCTCTGTCTTCCCCTCCTCTCTCCATTTCTCTCTGTTCTATTCAACAACAACGATAGCAATAACAACAACAATGATAAACAACAAGAGCAACAAAAGGTAAAAAAATGGCCTTCAGGAGCAGCGGGTTTATAGTGCAGGCACTGAGTCCCAGCGATAATCTCGGATGCAATATATATATTAGTATCTATGATTTGTCTACCAAATTTTTCCCCTTTAGGGTTTTCACTGCAGTTTGGTGCCTGTACTAGGAATCCAATGCTCCTGGTTGTCATTTTCTTTACTTTTTTTCATTTTATTGGATAGGACAGGAGAAATTGAGAGAGGAGGACCAGGTAGAGAGAGACAGAGAAAGATAGACACTTATAGACCTGTTTCACTGCTTGTGAGGCAACCCGCCTATAGATGGGAAGCCCATGGTATACCCTGGATAGTTGTACTGTTCCACTATTTGTGCTTAACCCAGTGAGCCACTGTCCAGTCTCCTCCAACTTCTTAGACATTGAGAGAACCAGAACAGACTCACCAATTTTCTGGGGGGTCGGTGATCTAAATGAATTATTTTATAAAAGATGGTGATACAAACATGTAAACTACAATTTCTTCAGAACTATTACTGATCTGTAAGTACAATTGTAATTATGAAAAAAGGATTGGTCTGGGTTTCTTGATCATTAGTAGAAATAACTTGAGGACATTTATTTTTATATGAGTAAAAAGACATCAGGAGATAAGGAAATCATGATACTGATGCACAGTGTGCTATTACACCCAGATTTGCTGATAAATATGATGGCACATTTTTCAACATCTAAATATGGCTCAAATAAATACAGGAGAGACAATATTCCATATCAATGTGTTCAATCAATCAGAAAGCACTAGAGGGTTATATCTAACATTTGAGTAGGAGATTTCCATAGCTGGACAATTAAAAAATGTCATGTCAATTTATTCTTCATTATTTTAACTTTATTTTATTTGATAAAGTAGTCAGCAATTGAAAAAGGAAGGTGAATAAAGAGGGAGAGTGGGAAAGAAATACATAGCATTGCTTCACAGCTTGTGAAGATTATCCTCTGGAGATGGAGACTTGAACCAGGGTCCTTGCACATACTAACATTCACACTTAATAAGGTATGCCATCAGGCAGCCCTCTATTCATCATTTCTATTAATATAACTGTAAGATTATTTTTTGAAAAAAACTTAACTTATAACATTACTTGTTATTATAGGCAATGTGGATATCTTTAAATCATTTCAATTTAATTTATGGAGATTTCATGATCACCTACATTAGTACTGCAAAACACTATGTTTAATATTCTAGTATCATCTCTGAATAAAGCAGGTTAACTATGGAGTATAATAACTAGTTTTAAAGGATTAAGTAGATTCTTGTCTAAATTTATTTATCCAATAAATTCTTAACTATTCAAACTGTGCAACAAAATAAAGAAAATAACTACTCTATGATCAATTTGGTTATTTCTTAAATCCTTATTTCAAAATAAATTCACTGATTTATATTTATATGAAGAAATCCATAACAAAAACTGTTTCTCATACAAATGTGTAAGTCCTACTGGTTCACAATTAATAGAGTAGATACGATTATATGAAAAAAATATTATCCATCATACTAACAACTTATGCAGGTCTAGCTTTACGGGTGGGAGACAGAAGACCAGGGACTCATGGCTGAGCTGGGAAGCAGTATCTCGTTTATTAATCAGATACATCGCCTTTTATGCATCTCTTCACAGGAAGTGACAAGGGAAAGGAAATGACTAGGAGAGGGGGCAGAGCAAAAAAAGAGCATGAACAGAACATAGAAAGCTTCCATCTGACCAGTGGGGATTAAGCCAATACCCTGCAGGCAGGGTGGGACTCAGGTAAAACAGTGATAATGTAAATAGACGACATCATAAATAATACAAGCGAACCTAATGTGATGATCAAAACAGAAGGTCCTATAAGCAAAATTTAGAAGCATACCAACAAACTTACTAGCACCTTAAATTAAGAACAGGTATAATGAACAAAATATGGGCTAATAGTTTGACCAGCATAGAATAGTAGATTGTTCCAAGTAAATTAGAGTCAAACAGAAGTAGCAAGGATCTTAAAAGTAATGTCGACTGAAATCACTAAATATATACATCAAACAAGGTAAAAATAAGATGTTTTCTCAACCCCTCCAAAGTAAATGAAAGTGCAAAAGTTGATAGGACTTTTGGTCTCTAGAGAAAGCATATACTATATCCAAGGATTTTACTTGACTTTTTTCACACAAATACCAGGTAGAATTAGAATAATAGTAAAATCCTGTACAAAAGAAGATACTTCTAGAGTTTCAGTAAACTCCATAGAACAGCTTACTCAGTCTATTCTTTGAAATGGTACAACTTCAGTGCTCAAATGATATGAGAAATGTCAATCACTTTGTACTTATGCTATCTAGAAATTTTTACAAAAAACCATGTTTGCCACCCAGTTATAACAACTGGGACATTAAAGTAAAATGTTGCCAGAAGCTGTTGCCATATCAGTTTTCTTTGAGAGAGGTTGAAATGAAATTTGTTTTCCTGCTCTAAGAGACATAAAATTATTTTGACAACCAAATGTCTCATATCATAAATTATATCAAAACAAAATTTCAACAGAGGAAAACATAGATGAGTTCAGAATGGAATGTTCTTAAATGCACTATAATAATATCCATCTCATACATGATAGTACTTATATTTTTGGATAAACTATAATAACCCTCTGAGAATAAAATAATATCCCTCTGAGAATAAAATTATATATATAGTATTTGTAGCCTCTGACCCAGGATCAATAAAAGATTATTTAAGATAATAGTTTGGTGAGGCCCGGAATGATTCACATACATACTATCCTGAAGATGAGAATAAGTAACTTGTGTGGCCCCTGCTCATTGAGTCGCTCATTTTTAGTCTGTAAATGGCTCCCTCAAGGCCTGTCTGTGGCTTAGGTAATTTTCTTTCTTTCTTTTCTTTCTTTCTTTCTTTCTTTCTTTTTCTTTCTTTCTTTCTCTCTCTCTCTTTCTTTATTTCTATTTTTTTTTGCAGTTATTTCTTCAGCTGGTGTGCCTCAGCTTACAAGCTCCCAGTATGATTCCAGTTGTCTTTGAGTATGTCACCCCAGGAATCTATCCCTCACCCCTTTTCTGTCCACAAGCCACATTTGTCTACTCATCTATGACTTGATGGGTTTCTGAAGAAACCCTGGTCATATTTACCTGAGTTTTCAGATGATTTTTGCTGTGCTTTGCCTCGTTGACCAGGGAAAGCAAGGTCAAATCTGTTGTTACTCACAGGAATGTTGTTTTAATTGGTTTATCTGGTCTTTAACTGGGAAATAGTGATTCTCATTTACTTCCAGCCTAACAAACTACAGAAAGTGCTTGAAAATTTCAACATCAAATACAAAGAGCCTTGCTGTAGAATCGTTTTTAAAGTATGCATAGTCTGACTGTGGTAGGCTTTGAAAACTTCTCTGAATATTCATTTACAAGCATATTTACTCTACCTGAAATTTCAGTACTGTAGTAAAAGTTTGAACTTTGGACTAAACCAATCTCCATGAAGGGAGTGGTGGTGGTAGAGATCAGTCATCAGGGAGGCAGGGAACAAAATCCTGCAAGGAATTAGCACTGCTGCTCTAGTACCAAGGTACAGTGTTAGAAGGCATGCCACCTGAAATGGAACTAGGTAGTTCCATGTGTTAGGAAAGATCTTACTGGGTAAAAGGAGTTGGGAGATTGATATCTTAGGCTTGGTGTCTTCAGAGACATTCCATAGCACAAAGGCATGCATATCTTGGCATGGTGGCACCAGTAACACTGATTTAGTTGAGATCAAGACATTCAAGCTAAGTCCCAGAACTTCCAGAAATAGCAGAAGTACAGATTTGAAAGGGAATGAGAAAGATTCCTTATAGTCTTAGAAAGAGTTTAAAATGGCAATGGCTATTATTATAACCAAGTTAGGAGGTTATTTATTTATTTTTTTGAAAACTCAGTAATTATAATTTACCATATCATGGTATTATGATTGACCTTATGATGCTTTATGCCATTTAAGGATATATACTAATAACAATATCTTAGACAGAACTAAATGATTTTGGTCTATCTCACCTGAGGTTGTAGGCAACTTAGGTATTTTATAAAAATTAAAAAAAAAACAGCTTGAACAATTTAAGCCTCATGTCAGAATTTAATGAGCTAACAAAGTTAAACCACTGAATATTGAAACTAAAAATTATATGGAGTCAGAAATAAGATCTTGGCAGTTAAAGAATTTGAAGTATTAAATTTATTTTCCCCTGACATAATGAATTAATAGTGATTTATAAGATCATAAATTAATAGGAGTATAGTTTCACACCAATCCCAAAGCCAAAAATCTGCATTCAAAATTAAGTTAAAATATTTCAGGGTCAAAACATTTCATGGAAGATTTGCATAGGAATCCCAGAATCTTTTTACATTTATGTAATTATAAGTTTACTAATGACTACAAGGCCAAGAAAAATTTATTTAGAGGGAGTTTATAATTTCCAATTAACTATATACATATATATATATATCACTTGTGATATCAAATTAATGATATTAAAACAGCCAAATAAAAAAAGAAAAAAAACTGTAATTTTCAGATGATTTCATCTTTCCAAATTTACTAGAAGGTATCTTGAAAATTTGTGTAAAATAGGCAAGTGATTTCTGCTATTAAGAGATTGACTTAAATCAGCAAAAGCAGTGGCAGCTTTTCAGGACAGAATTGTGAGTATGTTGTTTAAAACTGTTGAAATTGATCTTGGAAACTCATAGCATTTCTATAACTCTGGGCAAAATCAGGAAACAATTTATTAGATGCAGCTTAAAAGGAGCAAGCATATCAGTAAAAACAGTTCTGTGACAAAGCAATGAAGAAGTGTTTCAGTTTAATAGCCTTGTTTCCAGTTATCAGCAGAAATTTTTATCTGTTTCTTGTTTGGGGAGTTTAATTTATTTATTTTTCTTTCACTTAAAATTTTCACACTATGCCTTTGAAATGTATCTCAGGGAGTTCAGCGGTAGCGCAGTGGTTAAGCGCATGTTACATAAAGCTCAAGGACCAGCATAAGGATCTTGGTTTGGGTCCCCCAGCTCCCCACCTGCAGGGAAGTTGATTCACAAGCAGTGAAGCAGGTCTGCAGGTGTCTATCTTTCTCTCCCCCTCTCTGACTTCCCCTCCTCTCTCCATTTCTCTCTGTCCTATCCAACAACGACGACATCAATAACAACAACAACAATAATAACTACAACAAGGGCAACAAAAGGGAATAAATAAATATTTAAAAAAGAAATATACCTCAATAGTAAATTACTTTCCTGTTTCAAAAAAAAAATTAAACTAGGTAATCAACTAGCAAAGAAGTTGGGCATTTCCTCTCTTAGATTCTCAGTATCTCTCAGTATCTTTTAGCACTCCCTTGGGTTTGATCTCTTTATTAGAGAATTATGTGATGAGATTTTTATTGGTAAATTAATCCTTCAGTTATTAGAAAGAATTTTTCCTGGTAAGTAACAAATTTTGAGGAGAGATATGAATTTCTCTAAAGAAATATCGTTATGGTGAAAGACCTCTCAGACAGTTATGATTGAAAATTCTTTTCAGTTATTATTTTTGAATTGAAAAGGATCAGAAATAGATACATTTTTTCTCTAATGTGAACAGAATTTGAAGAAGTTAACTGAGTCAATATAAAATTTCATGATTTGAAAAGCAGTTTTTAAACCTTTTTGTTTATTTATTTATCTTCCCTTTTGTTGCCCTTGTTTTATTGTTGTAGTTATTATTGTTGTTGTCATTGTTGGATAAGACAGAGAAAAATGGAGAGAGAAGTGGAAGACAGAGAAGGGGAGAGAAAGATAGACACTTGAAGACCTGTTTCACAGCCTGTGAAGGGAATCCCCTGCAGGTGGGGGGCCAGAGGCTCAAACCAGGAATCCTTATGCTGGTCTTTGTTCTTTGAGCCACCTGCACTTAACCGGACTCCCTTGAAAAGCAGTTTTAACATACCCTCCTATCTCCATTTTCTAGATAGTTTTTAATCTCTTCCTCAAAAATGTATTATCTCAAATCTATGCATAATGCTTTATCTAAACAAAATTCCCTTTTTCTCTCTGGAATTGTGAGTTTAACTTAAAACCACTTGCATACAATTGCTGATTTTAATCATCACCCTCTCCACTTTTCCTCTCTATTTTATTGGATAGGACAGAGAAAAATTAAGAGAGGAGGAGGAGGCAGAGAAAGAGGGAGAGGGATAGATAGTCCTTCTTCACCACCTGTGAAGCATTCTGGCTGTAGGTAGAGTGAGTTTGAACTTGGGTCATGGTAATATGTGTGCTTAACCAGGTGTGCCACTACCCCATCCCTTGAATTTTTTTTTTTTTTTGAACAACAATTTTTCTCTACTGGATTTTTCTCTTGTATTTGCTCTCCACCCCCACTTTAACGTAAGTAAATCTTTCTTAAATAAATACACAGCTAGAGGCTGTGAAGGAAGATGAATCTTCTACATTGCTGGTAGGAATGCAAATCGATCCAATCCCTGTGAAAAACAGTCTGGAGATTCAACAGAATGCCAGAAATATATGTGCCCTATGACCCAGCAATTCCTCTCTGGAGATACACCCACAGGAAACAAAGACCAAGTAGACATAAGCACACCTATATTCATAGCAGTAAATTTGTAATTGCCCAAATTTGAAGCGACCCTTATGCCCAACAAAAGATTGGTAGCTAAAATATATATATATGTGATGTATATATCTGCAGCTCTATAAAACAATAAAGTCAAATCCTTTGCCTTATCTTGGGCAGAACTTGAAAGTATCATGTTAAGCAAAATAAGCCAGAAAGAAAAGGAGAAATTCTAAATGGGAATTTAAGAAACAAGGAAGACCCAAGATGAAACTAGAACTAAGTGTGGTACCACAGCAGAGTATTCTGAGGAAGGAGAGAAAGGATTGGGAAGGATGGGTACTGAAGTTAAGGTGTATGATGTGGAAAAGGACCTAGATTGGAGGAGAAACAGTCTTGCAGATAACTAGATGCCTAACATGAGGAGATGAGAGAAAAGGGAAACACAAAGCAGAAATTGACTGAGTTTGCAGTATTGCACCAAAGTCAAAAAGCTCTGGGAGAGGGTGAAGATAAATTTTCAGCTCCACTACTCTGGTGAGACCATTCCTAGCTCCTAGAACTCCTAATTCCAGTTTTGGGTGGCACTCTTCCTTAAAAAAGGCGCAGAACCTAGATATAATCCAGTGCCCATGAGATAGAGCATATGTGCCCCTGTATCCATAAGTTAAGGGATAATATATACTTTAAAGTAAAAGTGCGCACTAGTTTGCAGTGACTCAATAAGTGCAGTGGGCATGTAGAAACCCAAAAAAGGAAACCATAACATACTTAATCAAATAGTTTCTACTGAGACCTAGACACGCTCCTCACCTATTTATTATTTCACTTCCCTTTATTACCCTAAGGCTAAGCCTGTCAGACAAAGTAAGGGCTATAAAAGCTGGATAAGAGCAAGAGCATAGCATACTTAATGATGCCTCTTTTGGTCACTAGCAGGCCACATCCAGAACCTTATTCAGGGAAGTCTGGGATTCCTACACAGATACAACGGGCCTAAACCTGTAGTGGATCCGTCTCTACACTTTTGTGGACCTCTACAGGACCTTGCCCTCAAGGTGAAACAACAATGATAGGGACTGTCCCACTTTCCAAAGGGAGGCTGGCTCAACATACTCTGCCACTCAAGGAAGACTAGTCCTGAATTGGGTGCAGTCTAGAATGATCCCCAGCTGTAACCACATAGAGATCTATAGAGTCTACAGTTAATGGTATTTATATACTTTCTCCATATTCGGGAGATACTTTCTTACCTGATCCAGCTTTCTAGTTCTGTCTCTGACTCCAGCTCTTCAGACAACATCTTTAGCTCAGGCAAAAATTAGTAGCAACATGGGGTCCCTTGGAATATAACTAAAAGAGACCTTTCCAACATGAAAACCCCAATTCTCATCTGCTATATTCTTCCCTTTAGGTTCCTGGTTATTAAACAATTTGTTCTGCTCTATATCTTAATGCTTTTAAAACCACCAAGTTGCAGGTGCTCCCATGAAGTCAATCTGGCTTCCCTGGACAGAGGACCTCACCAATGTGTTCCTGAACCCCACATTTCCAGCACCCTGCCCCACTAAGGAAAGATAGAAACAGGCTGGGAGTATGGATCAATCTTCCATTATCCATGTGTAGCATGCTCCAAGAGATTCTGATTTAGAACTGAAGTTAACAGAGAGTTGAGAAAGTGTGTGTAGGAAAGAAGGGCATCCATATACTATGAGATAGAGATAAACACCTTGGTGGTAGACATAGCATAGTAATGCATCCAGTAGAAAATACATATTATTGTGAGCAAAGATTTAAGCCTCTGGCCCCTACCTGAAGAAGAGAAACTTCATAGGCAATAGGGAAGTGTTGCATGTGTCTCTTCTCTCTCTCTCTCCCTTTATGTCTGCTTCTATCTCTCACCCTTTTCCAAAAAGAAAAGAGAGAGAGAGAGAAATACCTGAAGTAATGGAGAGATTTAGCCACCTACCCTAAGTAACAACCCAAGTGACAATTAAATTAAATTAAAGAATGAGAAAATAGAGGAGCTGGAGGAGGAAAAAGAAGATGGGGACTTTAGAAAGAAATAAAGGTGTCTGGGGAGATGGCACAATCTTTACACAAAATATCTTCATTCCTGAGGCTAACAGGTCTAAAATTCAGTCCACAATGCCACTAAAAGCCAGAGCTGAGCAGTGTTCTGGTCTTTCTCTCTGTATCTCTCATTAACATAATTTTTTAAAAGATGAAAAATATTTTAGGACATAAAACACATAAAAATGTGTTCCACATTGTTACACTAAAATTATAATTACAATTTGTCAAAATAAAAAACATATTTTATTTTTTTAAGTTTTTTTAAATATTTATTTTATTTATTTATTCCCTTTTGTTGCCCTTGTTGTTTTATTGTTGTAGTTATTATTGTTGTTGTCATTATTGGATAGGACAGAGAGAAATGGAGAGAGGAGGGGAAGACAGAGAGGAGGAGAAAAAGATAGACACCTGAAGACCTGCATCACCGCCTGTGAAGCGACTCCCCTGCAGGTGGGGAGCTGGGGTTAGAACCGGGATCCTTATGCCGATCCTTGTGCTTTGCATAAAAACATATTTTAATAGTTATTCAATTTATTTATGAACTTCATTAATAATAAACATGACCTCCATTGCATATATATATCTGTGAAAATATCTATAAAACATTATATTGCATTTCAAAAGTAATAAAGTTCTCAGAGGTCTCTACTGAATTGCATAATTCAATGTTAAAGAATTATTCTAGATAACTTTAAAATATAAGTAATATAAATGGGTCTTTATTTACTCTATGCAATTGCCTTTTTTAAACTGACGAAGAAGAATGAAAACACACTAGAAAATTTCAGGGTTCACCCAGTTGTAAATGGTACTGTGATACTGACTTCCCTGGGCAGATGATCTCACCAATATGTCCAGGGACCTCACCTCTCCAGAACCCAACCCTATTAATGTAAGATAGAAACCTACCAATTCCTATGATCAGTGAAGAAACAATTACAAGAGACAGAGTTTCCATTTTTTTCCACCTCCAAAATAATTTTGATCCATACTCTCTGGGAAGGTAAATGATAGAGGAAGATGATCAGAGGACTCAAACCCCAGTTTTCCTGGGGCTCAAAACATTTGTCACTAGGCATCTTTGTTTATATACATTCAATAAAAGAGAAATGAATCTGAAAAACAACAAAGGATGTCAGGCATTGTTTAGCTTATCTAAGAGAGAAGAGAAAAAAATGGATGAACTCAGAAATAGTAGGCATATGTGTTTCTTGGAAAGGAAGTGAAGGTGGGACCTTAGAAGTAAATAAAAATGAAAAAAAGAGTATATATATGTTGGACAGGTAGATGATAGACAATAGATAGACAGACAGACAGACAGATAGATATATAATAGACAGAAGACCAGGGGAGAACTATTTACAGCTTCTGCTGGATGGGGAAGGGACACATGGTTCTGGTTGTGGGAACAGTGTGGAATCATACTCCAAGTATCTTATAATTTTGTAAATGAATATCAAATCACTAATGCTTTTTTAATTTATTTTATTTTATTTTATTTATTTTAATATTTTATTTTATTTATTCCCTTTTGTTGTCCTTGTTGTTTTATTGTTGTAGTTATTTTTGTTGTTGTCGTTGTTGGATAGGACAGAGAGAAATGGAGAGAGGAAGGGAAGACAGAAAGGAGGAGAGAAAGATAGACACCTGCAGACCTGCTTCACCGCCTGTGAAGCGACTCCCCTGCAGGTGGGGAGCCGGGGTTCGAACCGGGATCCTTATGCCGGTCCTTGTGCTTTGTGCCACCTGCGCTTAACCCACTGCGCTACAGCCCGACTCCCCACTAATGCTTTTTTTTTTCTTCAGTTTCTGGGACTCAGTGCCTGCACCATGAAACCACCACTCCAGTTTTTTTGTTTTTGTTTTTTTCCGTTAGGACAGACATAAATTGAGAGGGTATGGAGAGATAGAGAAGGAGGTTCAGTGAGAAAGAGAGAGAGAGGGAGAGAGTCTGACACCTAAAAACATGTTTCATGGTGTTTAAAGAGTCCCTGCTGTGGGTGGGGAGAGTTGGC
This sequence comes from Erinaceus europaeus, assembly GCF_950295315.1. Taxonomy (NCBI): domain Eukaryota; kingdom Metazoa; phylum Chordata; class Mammalia; order Eulipotyphla; family Erinaceidae; genus Erinaceus; species Erinaceus europaeus. The sequence continues at coordinate 65,005,433 of NC_080175.1, forward strand.
TCAAACTGGGGTCCTTAAGCTTAGTACTACATGTGCTTAACTGGGGGTGCCACCACCCCCCACTCCAGTTTTTTTTAAATAAAACAAAATTTCAGGGATTTTTGGAGAACAGCTTCTCATTCTGAAGGCTTTGTAGGTGATATTCCACATAAAGATTTTAGTCAACAGGAAAATGATTATGAAGACGTTATTTGAAACTTGTGAGGATTTTGAAAACTTGCTTTAGTCATTAAGCCAGTGGTTAGCACCATTCTGAATTTACATGAACTTAATACACATTTTATTTCTAAGATAGTAGTGGAAATTATTATGAATAGTCCTTGGGAGAACAATTAAGAACAGCAATGTATCCTCTATGGCATTTATTAAGCTTTACTAAACACAGGAGAGCCTCATAAGGAAAATTATTATATTTTATCTACTATATTTTTTTATAAATTAGATTACATGATAACTCCTTCAAATTCTAATATCGATACTTCACTCTGTATATTTTAAAATATAATTTTATTGGCCTTTTACATTTTTAAAAAATTTATTTCAAGCATCTGCTGCTGAGAAGCTTTTCAAAAGTTCAATTCAAATGATACTGAATATCAACTTCATGTTTTTCTTTTCAAACCAAATTTCTCATTAATTATTAAAAGTGGAGTTTATAGTTATTAAGTTATAATAACTTAAAATCATGAATCTGAAGATTGTTCAAATCACAATGGATTCTCATAAATGTTCTCAGACAAAAAAAATAGATACTTGTAAGAAAACTTGGTAATGAAATTAATTCTTTAAAATGTTTGACCTATCCTTTTTATTTATTCAAAATATTCAATTCTTAAAGTAACGTTTGTCAAGAAAATTTGAAAATGACAAGTTAAGGTACATAATAGTTTACACAAAAGCCTGCATTTAAAACATCATGAGTAACAATACATTCATTGTCCCAATATTTTCATGATTAATATATTGGAAACAATTTATATGGATTTGATGTAAACATTTAAAGAGAAGTAAAATATATTGTAGATTTCTTTTAAATAGTGAAACACTTTTAACTGAATATTCTCAGGTATATAGGGTATGTCAATATTCTTTGTTCCATAATTGTATTGAATAACAACCTTTTTGTTCAAAGCATATAATATATGTTTAGTTATAAGAAATATTGATCACTTACATCTTGAATTTAAATATGAGGGCCTTTTAGTGTTATTTAAATTAAATCATTTGAACTCTACAAAAATAATGAAAAAAGTGCTTTTATAATTATACTCCAAGAATCATGATATTAAGTGAGATAAGTGATAATATGTCTCTTTATAACCTAATGTATCTTGGAAATGAATAGAACAATGAAATAACCACACTAAAATCTAGAATGAAATATTTAGGTGTAAAGGACACAAAGAATTGAACAAGCAGGGAGTTAGGCGGTAGCATAGTGGGTTAAGCACAGGTGGCACAAAGCGCAAGGACCCGTGTAAGGATCCCGGTTCAAGTCCCCGGCTCCCCACCTGTAGAGGAATCGCTTCACAAGCGGTGAAGCAGGTCTGTAGGTATCTATCTTTCCCCCTCTCTGTCTTCTTCTCCTCTCTCCATTTCTCTCTGTCCTATCCAACAACAATGACACCAATAACAACAACAGTAATAACTACAACAATAAAAACAAGGGCAACAAAAGGAAATAAATAAATAAATATTAATTAAAAAAAAAGAATTGGACAAGCACCACTTTCAGATAAGAAAACTCAGGGTGTGGGGCAGTGGTATGACCAGTACAGTATAGAGTAAACACATTACTATACTCAAGGACCCAGGTTCAAGTCCTGGTCTTGCCCTGTAGAAGTGAAGCTTCATGAGTGGTTGAAACAGTACAGGCACACCTATCTTTCTCTCCTGTCTCCTCCTTTCACTCCTGTCTCCTCCTTTCACTCCCCGCCCCGTTCATCTTTATCAAATGAAAGAATGAAAAAGGGGGGCGCTATAAGAGTGGTAGAGTCATCATGGAGGCACCAAGTGCCAGCAATAATCTTTGTGGCAAAACAAAAAGAAAGAAAGGAAGGAAGGAAGGAAGGAAGGAAGGAAGGAAGGAAGGAAGGAAGGAAGGAAGGAAGGAAGGAAGGGAGGGAGGGAGGGAGGGAGGGAGGGAGGAAGGAAGGAAGGGAGGAAGGAGAACAAAACAATGTCTTAGTGTATGACCGCATGACCGCATAATACAAACTAGGAGTTATCTGTAAGGTATCTGATGTCATTCAATGAATGAGTATGAGGGAACAGGGCAGAATGACACCCATAATCTATGATTCCACATCTTTAACATAACACTATAGCTGGAGGCTATGAACTAATAGTTATAAACTAGGGTTGAATCCCTGGCAGGCACTATTTTAGCTACCCCTAAATGAAGTGCAGAAGACACTGTAGCAGAGTTTAATCTCCATAGAAAGACATTGACAATAACCACCTGAGGAATTTCATGGACTTCCATGAACTCTTAGCAGCTGCCTCTGCCTCTATCTGTGGATGCTTTTGCCTCCTCCCCAGGTTCTACCTTTCTAGAGAACAACATCTAACATTTGCCTCTATGTCTCCTTGGAAGAAGAGTGAGCTATTTCCCACTGTGTCTTGGAAACACTGCTGTCGTGTGAAACAGTCCATTACATGTCATAGGCTGGGGTTCCAGAAGACTCCAACAAGAGAATAAGCAGAGACACCTCTCTGATCTGCACAGTTGTCATCTTAGTTGCCCATTGGCTTCCTCCTGTCCATCTATGAGGCCTCATTGAAGGCAGAGAACCAACCACAAGAGGTCTCTCATGGGAGTCAGGTTAAGCACACGTGTCACGAAGCACAAGGACAGGATGAGGATCCCGGTTTGAGCCCCCGGTTCCCTACCTACAGAGGAGTCCCTTAACAGTCAGTGAAGCAGGTCTGCAGGTATCTATCGTTCTCTCCCCCTCCTCTCTCCATTTCTCTCTGTCCTATCCAATGAGGACATCAATAACAACAATAATAACTATAACAACAATAAAAACAACAAGGGCAACAAAAGGGAAGATAAATAAACAAATAAATAAAATAAGAGAATAAGAGGTTCCTTATGTCCTCACTGAGCTCACAAAGGCCACTGGGTTTGCCCCAAGGGTATAACACTAGTCCCAGGAGACTCTATATCACCCAGACATTCTCATAAAGCTCAGCTAAGCCTTCCTAGAGGACACCGCACACTAGCATACAAAAACAGTCTGCTAGTGTCTGCTTGGAAACTTTATCTACCTTACCATGTCCTCCTAAAAGTAGAGTTCTAGTTTCAGAGCGACCCACACCTTACATCAAGAATCCCAAGTATAGCTAATCTAATACTCGCACTATGCCAATATATATTTGTTATTTTAAATATATATAAATATATATATACACACATATATATATATATGTATACATATATTAGGGTGGTAGTACACCTTGTTAAGTTCACACATTATCATGCACAAGGACCCAGGTTTGAGACCCAGCTCCCCAAGTCTAAAAACGTCTCTCTTTCTTTTCGTCTCTATCTCCTCCATACCTCTCAAAAAATATATAAAGAACAAAAAAATAAAAGAAGAAGAAAAATATGGCCAGCAGCCTGAAGTGGTAGATTCGTAGTGCTGGGGAGCCAGAGACGACCCGAACTGCCCCTGCGGCTACAGACAGACTATGACCCACATAGTCAACGACTGCCACCTCCAAAGGAGGTCTCGAAACTTTACATCAGGCTCAACCTGACGCTGTTGACTGGCTATGGAAGAAGGGCAAACGCTAGAAGAAGAAGTGCTGGCACCAAGCCCCAGCAATAACTCTGGTGACAGAAAAACAAAAGCAAACAAGTAATAGATAGATAGATAGATAGATAGATAGATAGATAGATAGATAATATATAGATATATAGATATTATATTTGATATTTTATTATTCATCACATATGTTTCTAACAATCTGATCTTTTTAACTATGTTTGTATTTTAACTAAAGCACTCAGGTATATCTAAATAGATCTTCTCTTCATTTATATCTTATGAATTATTTTACCTATGCTGAAATTTTTAGAAGTCATCAAAAAAGATGATTTGGGCAGAATTGTTTATTTATTTATTTATTTATTTAATTATTTAAGAAAGGAGACATTAACAAAACCAAAGAATAAGAGGGGTGCAATTCTGTACAATTCCCATAACCCGATATCCATATCCCATCCCGTCCCCTGATAGCATTCTCATTTTCTATCTCTCTGGGAGTATGGATCCGGTGTCATTGTGGGTTACAGAGGTTGGAAGGTCTGGCTTCTGTAATTGCTTCCCCGCTGAACATGGGCTTTGACTGGTCGATCCATACTCCCAGTCTGTCTCTCTCTTTCCCTAGTAGGGTGGGGCTCTTAGGAAGTGGTGTTCCAGTACACATTGATGGGATCTTCTGTCCAAGGAAGTCTGGTCAGCATCCGGAACCTGGTGGCTGAAAAGAGAGTTAACATACAAAGCCAAACAAATTGTTGAACAATCATGGACCTAAAGACTAGAATAGTGCAGATGAAGTGTTGGGGGTATTCCCTGCATGCTCTTGTGTACTTCTGCTTTCAGGTATTTATATTTTCCCCGAGTTTATGGGCACGGGTGAACCTATGCTCTATCTCAGGGGACCTGGCCTATATCTAGGTTTGGGGACTTTATTGGGGAGTGGGACACCTGGAATGGAATTAGAGAATACTATGAAAGGAAAGGTCTCACCCAAGTGATGAAACTGAAGGGTTGTCATTCCACACCTGAAGTCTCTGGTCATAGTCTGAAGTGAAGCATGCTGGGGTAGCACTCGTGTTGATTAGGTTGCGATCCACGGATGCAATATTATTTGATTTGAATTGAGAGCAGCATGCAGAAAAGTGGGCCCCACCCTAAGGTTCCAGGACTGGGGGATATATAGGCTCTATAGTGGAAATGTGAGGTTCCTGTTGTCTTGGGGTTCAAGAAGACAATAGATAGGTATTGTTATCATCACATTATTTGGTGATAGGGTTAACTTTGGAAAGTCCCTTTGATAGCGTTTGGGGTATAGTACCAAGCATCTTGTATATAGCTGTGCTATCCGTTGCTTCTGTCCTCCCTGGTCTAGGCTTTTGGGAGAGAACATTTCAAAGACAGCCTATGTATTAAAAAAGACTCAGTCTGTGTTTTAAGAAGTTCTAGACATATCATCAGTTTATCGCCTTTCATATTAACTAAGTAGTGGTTTATATGTTTACACTTTAATAGGATTGTACATAAATACCACTCCCACGACCAAAAGACTGTGTCCCATCCCCCTCACCCTCCGCCATGCCGGGAAGCCCAATGGCCCCCTCCCCTTCACCACAGTGTTTTTACATTGGTGCCCTGCCCTCGATTTAATCAGATCCTGCTTTCTGTTTCTCTTTCTGTATATAGACTCCACTATCTTGAGGAATTTCCCATCTATTCCCATTTTTTGTAGAGTTTTGAGCATGAATGGGTGTTGGATTTGGTCAAAGGCTTTCTCTGCGTCTATTGAGATAATCATGTGGTTTTGGGCTTTGCTTTTATTGATGTGGTAAATTACATTGATTGTCTTATGGATGTTGAACCAGCCTTGCATTCCTGGGATGAATCTCACTTGGTCATGATGAACAATCTTTTTGATGTGCTGTTGTATCCGGTTGGCCAAGATCTTGTTTAATATTTTGGCATCTATGTTCATCAGAGATATTGGTTTGTAGTTTTCCTTTTTTTCTGTGTCTCTATCTGCTTGGGTATCAGAGTGATGTTGGCTTCATAGAAAGTGGAAAGGAGTGTCCCTGTTTCTTCAATCTTATGGAAAAGCTTTAGGAGTATGGGTATCAACTGTTTCCTGAAGGTTTTGTAGAATTCGTTTGTGAAGCCATCTGGTCCAGGACTTTTGTTGTTGGGGAGATTCTTAATAACAGTTTCAATTTCTTTGTCTGTGATTGGTGCATTTAGGTTTTGTAGTTCTTCTTGGTTCAGTTTTGGAAGGCCATATGCTTCTAGGAATTCTTCCATTTCTTCCAGATTTTCTAGCTTGGTGGCGTATAGTTCTTCATAGAAGTCTCGCATGATTTTCTGGATTTCTGCGGTGTCATTTGTGATATCTCCTCTATTGTCTACAATTCTATGAATTTGAGTCTTCTCCCTTTTTTGTTTAGCGAGTCTGGCTAAAGGTTTGTCAATCTTGTTTAATTTTTCAAGGAACCAACATTTGGCTTCATTGATATTCTGTATGGTTCTCTTATTTTCAATGTTATTTCTGCTGTAATTTTAGTGATTTCTGTCCTTCCGGTTGCTTTAGGCTTCCTTTGTTCCTCTTCCTCTAAGTTCTTAAGGTGTGCAGTAAGATTGTTTATTTGGTTTTTTTCTTATTGTTTAATAAGTGATTGTATGACTGAGTTTCCCTCTCAGTACTGCTTTAGCTGTGTCCCAAATATTTTGATAGGTTGTGTCTTCATTTTCATTTGTTTCCAGGAATATTTGTATTTCCTGCTTGAGTGACTCTCTGACCCGACCCAGTGGTTCTTAAGCAGTATGTTGTTTAGTTTCCAGATTCTGTGACTTTTAATAATTTTCTGTTTGTTGTTAATTGTTAGTTTTACTCCACTGTGGTCTGAGAAGATACTTGGGATGATTTCAATGCTCTTGAATTTATTGATGCTGTCTTTGTCTCCTAACATGTGGTCTATCCTTGAGTGTGTGTTGTGTGGATTTGAAAAGAATGTGTATTACAGTTTTTTGGGGTGACTAGCTCTGAAAATGTCCAAGAGGTCTAGTCTGTCCATCTCTTCATTTAATTCTCTTGTTTCTTTGTTGATTCTGTGTTTTTTTGATCTGTCTAAGTGTGAGAGTGGGGTGTTAAATTCTCCCACTATTATTGTATTACTATTGATGTATTTTTGAAGTACTTTGAGAAGGTGTTTGATGTATTTAGATGGTCCCTCATTGGGTGCATAGATGTTAATAATTGTTATATCTTCTTGGCTGATTGATCCTTTAATCATTATGTAATGACCTTGCCTATCTTTTATTACTTTATTTAATTTAAAATCTATTGTGTCAGAGATTAGAAAGGCTGTTCCTGCCTTTTTTTGTGGTCCATTAGCCTGTAGGATAGTTTTCCATCCTTTCACTTTAAGTCTGTGTTTATCTTGTTGGGTCAAGTGGGATTCTTGCAAGCAGCATATAGTTGGGTTATGTTTTCTGATCCATCCTCCCACTCTGTGCCTTTTGATGGGTGAGTTTAAGCCATTGACATTTACTGATATTATGGATTTAATGTGTTGTAGTACCATTGTTCAACAAGTTTTTATTTGATATGTTACAAGTATTATAGTGAAGTTCTTGTTTATAAGAGGTCTTTTAGAACCTCTTTCAGGGCCGGTTTGGTGATATTTGCTTCCTTTAACTCTTGTTTGTCTGAGAAGGTTTTGATGACTCCATCTAGTTTGAATGAAAGTCTAGCGGGGCATATTATCCTTTGTTGAAACCCTTTTTCATTCAGGGCTCGATAGATATCTTGCCATTCTCTTCTGGCCTTTAGCGTTTGGGTAGAGAAGTCTGCTGATAGTCTTATAGGCTTTCCCCTGTATGTGATTTTTTGTTTTTCTCTTGCAGCCTTTAGGATCTGTTGGTATGCATGAGACCCCTTCTGTTTCATTTGGTTTAAATCCCCCCTGCTTAACACTATTCTATTTACATAACCACTTCGTTCTATTTACATAACCGCTGTTAACAAGCACCTCCCTCCAGGGCATTGGTTCAATCCCCACTGTTTCATGATATGTTTTTGCTCCACCCCCTCCTTGTCACACCCTGATCCCTTCTTTGCCACACCCTGATTTTCACCAGTCACTTTTCTCTCCACCCTCTCTATGTCACATCCTGTTTCCACCTTACTTGACAAGTATATATAAAGACAGCATTGTGAGTTTTACAGTACTGTACTTTGAGTTTAACTTAGCTCGTCTTAGATTGTGCTGCATCCTGCATGAATAAAGAGATACTGCCTACAACCCAGCCATGAGTCCCAGGTCATCTGTTACCCGCCCGTGAAGCCAGCCTGGCAAAAACAACATAACCCATCGAAAACAACATATGGCACCACAACGTGGGACCAGACCTGCGCAACTCCCAGATAAGTGAAGACTTTGCCTACCTATGCACTATGGTCTTCTCTTCTACTTATGAAGAGGTTTGCCAAAGCCTCTACTGTTTCATCATAAGACAGTTACTCTGTCTCTGGAACATTTTGCTCTGGGCCAAACTTTGTTTCCCTGACCGGGAATTTTGGTTTCTTATGACTGGGATCATAGAGCTTGGGAGATGCACTGAGATTTCTCCTTGGACTTTCTGGATTCCCTCTCCCATGTTTCCTGAGGAAAAGGATTACATTTTGCTCCGGGCCACAGTTTGGTTCTTTATGACTGTGATCGTAGACCTTGGGATATGCATGGGGATTTCCCCTGGAACTTTCTGGACTTCTTCTCAAATGTTTCCCATGGAGAAGGACTACTCTAATTTGAAGAACATTCTCGAGTACCCTGGAAGTTCCCAAGTATGGAGACATGTGGTTAGTTCTACTCTCCTGATTGGATTCTTTCTTCAATGGGAAGACACTTTTAAAAAAGGGTGCCTGAAGCAATCCAGCAGGAACAGTCAGAAGCACCCTAAATGGAATTTTGAGGAGCTTTTTGGACTAGGACGCCCTCCGGGGATTCTTAATCCTGCATGGTGAGATCTTGATAATCTGGTTCAAGTTGCGTTTCATAAGAGAATGATTTGAATGACTGAATTTTTGTTTGACATTGACTTAAAAAAAAATGCTGGATGCAGCCATGATTTCTAGAGACATCCAGAAACAATCCAAAAAATTGTTTTTTCCCTCCTTTGATTTCTCTTTTACGTCTTGACATGAATCTGTAACGTTTAATCCTGAAAACTGTATGAGTTATGGGTGGGGCAGATAGTGCAATGATTATGTTAATTATTCTCATGCCTGAAGCTTTTAACCGTGGTTCTTCTGTTTACCTTTCAACATTTTATTGAGTTTAAACTGTTTAAACAACCTTAAAATCATACTAGAAAGGACTTCCAATTTTAATGGAGTTATCAATTATAGTAAACTTCTAATCTACTACAAGTTTTGTTTGACAAGTAAGTGAATTTCAGCTGTCAAAGTCTTCACATGAAAAAGCATCTACTCAAATGAAAATTTTTGGAAACCCATTTGGACGCCTGTTCTCTGACATTGCCCACAAGGTGGAATGATTACAACACACCCCCGGAAACCAATGATGAGACCTGGCATGACCTGAAGAAACAGATTCACAGACTCCAAAGCTCACTCTCTACAGAAAAGCAGAATTTTGGTGGCCGACATTCCCCATCAAGACAGACATACAATGTTTCATCCCTTGGCATTTTCTTCTGTGGTCAGCTACTTTGCACTGACACCTCCATAGGATTTACTGGTATACGCTGCTGTGTTTCTCAAAGACTAACTTCAGCCAATTGCCTTGAGACTTTATAAACCATGTACCCTCACCTGCAGGCTCTTCCCCAGAGGTAGAAAACTCCCTCTCCTTATTAGGTTATGCCCACAGAGGCATGAAGCGCCCCAAGAGGCAAGAGATGCCCACAGAGGCAGGAAACGCCCTTTGAGGCAAGAGATGCCCCCAGAGGTATGAAGCATTCCCAGAGGCAAGAAATGCCCTTTCACCTGCTAGGCCTTGCCCTTTGAGGCAAGAAAAGCTCCCCTTGACATCACACTGGTTATTGCTACTCGCCTATTTTGTTTTCCATGTCATATGCCAGTTCTTTTGAAAACGCCTGTACGATATACGTTTCTGTTCACCCCACAATGGCCATTAGTTAAAAAGAAAGGGGGAATTGTTGGTATGCATGAGACCCCTTCTGTTTCATTTGGTTTAAATCCCCCCTGCTTAACACTATTATATTTACATAACCACTTCATTCTATTTACATAACCACTGTTAACAAGTTCCACCCTCCCTCCAGGGCATTTGTGGTTCAGTGATAGGATTCTCGCCTAATCTGCTCCCTCCTTGTCACACTCTGATTTTCAACAGTCACTTTTCTCTCCACCCTCTCTATATCACATCCTGTTTCCACCCTACTTGGAGAGTATAAAAACAGCTGCTCTTCTGATTAAAGACACTTGGGAATTGCTTTCCGGCTCCAAGAGTTCCAGAGTGTATCTCCTGCTGAAGTTAATGCGGCACGAGTTCATGATCCCTCTCCCATGCAGCAGCCTAGATCGGCTCCAGTTGAGTTCTCTCCAAGCCAGAGAGCTAGCTCGGGAAGAAGTACCCTCAGGCTATCCTGGCATCTTTCACCCCACAATGGCCATTAGTTAAAAAGAAAGGGGGAATTGTTGGTATGCATGAGACCCCTTCTGTTTCATTTGGTTTAAATCCCCCCTGCTTAACACTATTCTATTTACATAACCACTTCATTCTATTTACATAACCGCTGTTAACAAGCACCTCCCTCCAGGGCATTGGTTCAATCCCCACTGTTTCATGATATGTTTTTGCTCCACCCCCCTCCTTGTCACACCCTGATCCCTTCTTTGTCACACCCTGATTTTCACCAGTCACTTTTCTCTCCACCCTCTCTATGTCACATCCTGTTTCCACCTTACTTGGCAAGTATATATAAAGACAGCATTGTGAGTTTTACAGTACTGTACTTTGAGTTTAACTTAGCTTGTCTTAGATTGTGCTGCATCCTGCATGAATAAAGAGATACTGCCTACAACCCAGCCATGAGTCCCAGGTCATCTGTTACCCGCCCGTGAAGCCAGCTCGGCGAAAACAACATAACCCATCGAAAACAACAAGGATCCTTTCTTTATCCTTACTTCTTTTCATTGTGACTATGATGTGTCTTGGTGTCTTCAGGTCTGGGTTGATTCTGTTTGGGACTCTCTGATCCTCTTGGATCTTAATGTCCTTTCTGTTGTTCAGGTTTGGGAAGTTTTCTTCTATAATTTCCCTCTAGAATTCTTGCTTCCCCTTCCTCTCTTTCTTCCTCTGGCAGGCCAATTATATGAATGTTACTTCTTTTGAGATCATCCCATATGTCTATGTTGTTGTTTTCAGTATCTGTCAATCTCTTTTTGAGCTCTTTCAACTCTTTCTTAGTTTTCTCTAACTCATCCTCTGTCTGGATAATTCTGTTTTCTGCTTCTGTTAGTCTGCTTTCCCTTCCCTCAGCTTCTTTCCTCAGCTCAGCTATTTCAGCTTTCAGTTCTCTATTTTCCTCAGGGTAGTTATTATTTTCCTTGAGGGTTTCATCTGTTGTTTCCCTAATACTGCTATTCCTTTCCTCCAAAGTTGTTTTCATTTCTGTGATTAATAGATTTATTATTGCTTGCATACTTTTCTTATCTATGGTTACTTCTGGCTGATTTGTAGTTTCTTCTAGACTCTTGTATTCATTCATTATATTAGCAGTTTTATTTGCTCTTGATCTACCCATTTTTAATGTTTTTTTTTATTTTTATATTCTGATGTTCCTCAGTTGCTTTGTTTTATGTACTAGCCACACTATGCTAAATACCTTTATGACAAATGCAATCACCTCCCTCAGAAATTACAGTAGTAACTAAAGCAATGACTGAAGCAGTTTAACCAATAGCAGTTAGTCCCACAATGTCTACAGTTCAAGAAAAAATAGCAACCAAATCTAAATGAAAAAGAAAGAGAAAGGAAAAAAGGGATAGCAGGAATAGACAATTATGCAAATCTACTGTCCACTGTAGATTCTAGGGGTAGCAAGAGGGGAAGGAGAAGTAGAGCAGAGACACACACAAAAAGAGTCCACTATGAGTCAGACTTCTTCCCTGAAATAGTTCACTAATAAGTATCAGTGAATTCAGAAGGCAGAGGGAGGAGGAAGTAGAAAGGAAGACAGGGGAAAAAATAGAGAAAAGAAAAAAGAAGGAAACAGAAAAAAAAAAAGCAGTGAAAGAAGATTATATATATATATATATATATATATATATATTTTTTTTTTTTTTTTTTTTTTTTTTTTACCTGGCTTGGAGGTGTGAGAAGGGAAATTGTGTTTAGAGGAGGTATGAAAAGTGAGACAAGTTTCTCTCACAGTGGGTGATAATTCTTGTAGTCTAGCAATGGAAAGTATACTAAGAGTTAATTTTGGTCACCTGAGGGGGGAAGGGATATGCGTGTATATATATAATAGTATTTGTAAAATAGAACAGAGTAAAAAGCCCAAGTAGTGGGTCTGCAGCATGGACAGCTCTCTGTTAGCCTATATATATTTAGTCTAGACAACTGATTGGGAAAGAAAACACAATACAAAACAAAAGTGAAAAAAAGAAAAAAAAAACAAACTTTCAAGCAGGCTGGGTGAGGCTTGCTTGATCAGCTAATTGTCACTTGAATGGGTCTAAGTCCCTTACTCAGAGGAACAACAGAAATAGCCTAGAAATTTGGAAGCAGGGTTTAATGGCACCCTGGTGGGCCAGGAATCTTGGTAAAGAAAGGGGCTCCAAGGGGAGCCTTCTAGCAGCAGCTCCCTACCCCTGGGGTCTGGTTATGGGAAGAGGGTGGCTGAGAGAAATTATAAAGAAATTTCCTTTTTTTTTGCTCTAGTTTTTATCCTAAAGGTATACCCCCCAGGTATACCTTTAGGATGCCTCTTTGCTTGTCCCATTGAAGGCCAAGATTTCAAGGCTTTCTAGCAGTTGATGTCAGAGCCCAAGGGTGCTGCTACATTCCAGTCACGGTCTTGGCTCCTCCCTCTCCTTGGGCAGAATTTTTACTAGTTTTTCCTTAAACAAATTTACATAGTTTAAATAAGGAAATATGATTCTTTGCAACTAACATTATTTAGTATCAGTCACTTGCTACAATTTCTGCATATACACATAATTGAATATATAATGTAAATGTTTAACTACTCCATTACAGCATATTTGCTATACCATTAACATGACCCTTAAATGATATCCTGATATGTAGGATTGTGTTAGAATGATGTTACACTATTTATTGATTTCAGGTCAGCAGCTCTGTCTGGTCTTCTTAAAAAAACCCATAGGTTGTTAGCCTGCTATAAATCCCCAGATTTAAGCTTTGGTTTTTTTTTTTTCCCATAAACCCTGTAAGTTGTAATCAGTCAGCTTTCTCTGCCAATCAATCTTTCCCCAGTTGGTTTCCTTTTGCACTTACCCTTGTGCTATAAGTTGAGGCTTCGACATGGTGTTATACTCTTAAAAATAAGGTTTAGGTTTCTGACAAGGGAAAAAAAATGAAAAAATCTAAAAGAAAATTTTGCCAATCAGAAATTCCTTGCCTGCTGATTTTAAGTCTCTTCACTGAATTAGATAAATTCTGGATGTCGTCAGAATGAAACCGAGATTCTAGACCTTATCTTTACAATTATCATTTCTGCAATGTGGAATAGTTTCGTTCTTTTGGATTCTGCACCCACAAATAACAAAGTACAGTTTCTTCATCATGCTTTTACTTCACATAAATTAAACTATGTGAAACTGAAAATTAAGTAAATTTCATAACTGTGAATGTTGGAAAACAAGGAATAAAAGTGAATTAAACAAATATGCAAAGAATATAATAGAGTATGATAAAATGAAGAATATATTATGAAATGATTGAATATATTATGAAGCACTTTGTTGTCAGAAATGTGGTGTTTCACAATTGCTATATAAGTTATAATGCTATATAACATACTTAGTCTAGAGAGGCTGGGTGGTGTTGCACCTGGTTGAGCGCACATGTTACAATGTGCAAGGACCCTGGAGCTCCAGTAGAGAAATCGGTTAGCACACTGTACTTATACAATGTACAAGGACCCAGGTTCCAGTCCCTGGTACCCAGCTGCAGGGTGAAAGCTTCATGAGTGGTGAAGCAGAGCTGAAGAATTTACTGCTCCTGGAGGCTATTTTTAACCCTTTTGTTGCCTTAGTTGTTTATTGTTGTTGTTATTATTGTTATTGCTCTCATTGTTGTTGGATAGAACAGAGAGAAGTCGAGAGAGGAGAGGAAGATAGGGAGAGAAAAAGACAGACACCTGCAGAGCTGCTTTACTACTTATGAAGTGACCCCCCTGCAGGTGGGGAGCCAGGCTAGAACCAGGATACTTAAGCCGGTCCTTGTGCTTAGGCCATGTGCACTTAAACCACTGAGCTACAGCCCAACCCCCTCTATTACTGACACAATCTCTGTGGGTAGCATGAGAATTTAATTCATTTTGATTCAACTGACTCCAGCATAAATAAGATTAATAATTTCTGCTCTACTTCTCACTGTTTTGCTGATATTATTTTTTTAAAAAATGCATTTATGCATTTCACTCTGTGCTATACTGATATATCATATGTATATGTATGTTTCCATAACCAGATAGTGGTTTTCAAAAACACAACACAATTCATGTGAATTTACATGGATACTGATAGTTTTGTTTATCATAAAATTATGCAAAAGTATATATTCAATGAATATTTTCCAGGCATTACAAAATAATGCAATTACTTTGTTATTATAGTTATTATTGTTGTTACTGATGTCATCATTCTTAGATAGGACAGAGAGAAATAGAGAAAGGAGGGGAAGAAAGAGGGGGAGAGAAAGATAGACAGCTGAAGATCTGCTTTACCACTTGTGAAAGGACTCCCCTGCATGTGGGGAGCTAGGGGCTCCAACCAGGATCCTTATGCAGATTCTTGTGCCACCCACTGCTCAACCACCTAACTCCTGAAATGATGCAATTCTTCCAGACTTTTAAAGCTTGGTCAACTTTTAGAGAAAAATAAGTCAATTTGCTGATTTTGCTGTTGGAATAGCAACTGAGAGACATAACTATATTCTATTTGACATGTTCCGTATGTACCCCATTTTCCACTTTTACTGAGAGTTATATAGACTACTATTCACTAAGGTCATGAGAAATTTTTATGTGCCACTTCTATTTGACTAGGAAAGTTTCTTTGAGACCAGCAATCTTTGCCCCCCTTCCCTTGAGAAGTACCACTATAAACTGAAATAAAAGTGTTTGAATAGCAAATGTCACTGCCTCTCTCAGGATATATCAAACCTCTAAAGCAAAGCTAAAGCATAAAGCAGGTCATCAGTGATTTCCTTCAATAACTAAGGAAACTGAAACAACTTCAAAATGTGTAACTACCACAATTTTTCAAAGGTACAACTAAAATGAGAAATTCAAATGGATTTAGGATTATACACCATTTATGTATATGTTATATTTCAGGATGTAGAACACATCTATCTTTTCAGAACTGTAGACAGTCTTATAGAATTTGTAATGGTTTGAAGAAACTAAGATTTTATGAAATTTAGAAATTTTAGAATTTTAAAATTCTCACATATTATAAAAAATACATTGTAGAAAGACAATATTTATAATAATATTAGAAATCACAGTTTTCCTGGTCAAATTTAATTCTTTCAAAGTTACTCTAATAATTATTTTGGAAATGAACATTTGTAAGAATTGGTCTGATCCAACCCCATCAATGTGTCCCAGAGCCCAGCTCCTCCAGAGCCCCACCCCACTAGGGAAAGAGAGAGACAAGCTGGGAGTATGGATCGACCTGTCAATGTCCATGATCAGTGGGGAAGCAATTATAGAAGCCAGACATTCCACCTTCTGCATCCCACTGTGACCTTGGGTCCATACTCTCAGAGGGTTAAAGAATAGGAAAGCCATCAGGGCAGGGGATGGGGTACAGAGATCTGGTGGTGGGAATTATGTGGAGTTGTACCCCTCTTATCCTATGGTTTTGTCAGTGCTTCCTATTTATAAAATAAAAACAAATAATACAAAAAGGAATTGGTCTGATCATCACAGAGAGTTAAAATGCATCCTACCTGAATTTTTTTTTACAATGTTTATTTATTTAGATCAGTAGAACAGAGATAATGAAAGGGAGGATAGAGGATATAGCAAGACACCTGCAACATTGCCTCACCACTTGTGAAGCTTTCCCCCTGTAGGTGGGGCATGGGGACTTGAACCAGGTCTTTGGGCTTGATGATAAGTACACTTAAGGAGGTGTGCCACCACTTGATCCCCCTTCCTACATGGATTTCATGCTTGTGAACTGTTTTGTTGCTTCTAGTGAGACTTAGATTTGACATGTTTGGATTCTTGTTTGTGGTTCTATTTAATAAATATTTAAAATATTACACATACATCATTTTATGTTATTGAAAGACATATAGAGAGAAAGAAACCAGCGTATTGCTCATCTCTGACTGATAGTTGTACCTGGGGATTGAACTTCGTCTTTTGCATAACCATTATGCTTTCTCTCCAGACTGTTTGTGTTTCTAAAGGAATACACAACATCTCTATTTCAGTCACTGTAGAATATTTTACATCAGTAACTTTAACTCCAAGAAGGAAATAATCACACAGAACAGAGATTCTAAACATATATATCAGAATGACATAATTGATAAAACAAATTTCTAGATACAACACCCAACATTTCTAATTTAGTTGGTGTAGATGGTTCATAACTTGGAGTTACAGTGTACCCATAGAACTGCACAGAGTGGAAGTGAGATACGGTGACTTATGCTTTCTTTTCCTTCTAGAAAGAATCTTTATCTTTTAATGTTGCTTTTCTCTGTAGTCTCAAGAGTCATCTCAATTATATAATATTATGTAATCGTCATTGGTGTCTACTATCATATTACAATTATATCAAAATTTAGTGGCTTGAAATGAGTTTTTATGCACAAAGACCTGGGTTTAAAGACCCTTGATCCTCACCAGCAGGGAGGAAGTTTCCCAAGTGAAGAAACAGTGCTTCAGGTGTCTTTCTTTCTTTCTTTTTTTTTTCAACACTTGTTTTTTATTAGTGATTTAATACTGATTAACAAAACTGTAGGATAAGAGGTATAGAATTCCCACCACCAGAGTTCCATATCCCCTCCCCTCCACTGGAAGATTCCCTATTCTTTATCCCTCTGGAAGTATGTACCAAAAATCCTCATGAGATGCAGAAGGTGGAAGGCCTGACTTCTCCTAACTGCTTCTCTACTGAACATGGATATTGGTAAGTAGGTTCATAACTTCAGCCTGTCTCTGTCTTTCCCTAGTGGGATAGGGCTCTGAAGAAGTAAAGTTAACAGGACATACTGGTGAGAACAGCTGTCCAGGGAGGTTAGGATGGCATCATGGTAGCCTCTGCAATTTGGTGGCTGAAAAGCAATAAGATATAAAGCAGGACAATTTGTTTAATAATCAGCAACCTAAATGTCAGCATAGAGCAGATGGAACTAAGGCTCTTGGTATAGAAAGAAGCTAGGCATATAATTTTTGATATATTCCAAGGGGGCCCATGGCTTTAATAATTTTTGCCTGAGTCCAATAGCTAAGACTGTCTGGGAAGGTGGTGCCAGAGTTGAAAATAGGACTATAAAGTTGGAATAAAGATAATTAGACAACATTCCACTCTTTGATGCCTCCCTCCCTCTTTATCTCACTTCCTCTGTCCTTGGGAGAAAGAACATTTTCAAAGACATTTATAATGTTAGTGAAGTCACCTGTGGACCTGATGCCTTTCAGGAGCCCACAACTGTGTCAGAAGATAATCACAAATCAAGCTCACAGTCATAGAATTGGATCTAATAAAAAACAACATCTGTGATTACTGCTGACTCAAACATTTCTAAAAGTTTCAAGTGTCTCAAAATGAAAATTGAAAAGATAACTGTATTGAACACATGATAATTCATTTGACAACTGACCTATGTTTATAATAAAATGTTAACTCCAAGAATATTTAGTTGTCCTGTTTTTAAAGTTATTTTAAAATTAAGAATAATTCATAAGTTTACCTCTTAAGATTATGGCTTCAGTAATTATTGAAGAATACATTCATCTTTAATAAAATGTTATACAACATGTTTACCTCACATATTCTCAAATGATCCACAAGTCTGTAATAGAGCAAAATCCCTTTTTAATTTTTCATCTGCAATTATACTAGCTTAATAGAACTAATTATGAATAATGTATAGGAAAAAGCTAGCTTTGATTTATGCCGTAAAACACTTATTTTCTTCGTATGGTAGAATTTCAAAAATATTAGATGACTTTTAGGGGAAAGTTATAATAAAGTATATGTTGGGGAATCTGAAGTTGCCTTCAGCATTTCTAAGCATGAAACATCTGAATGAGATGCTTTCAAGCACTTTCCTTTTCAAGATTTCAACCTTTCTGAAACTATCAGAAACCAAAAAAGAAAGGATTTTCCCAGAATTCCAAGAAACTATTCTTTGTCTGAGTCATTGAAATTTTTTTATGATACGATGAACAGATACAAGTTTTATAAAATCATTGAGGCAAAGACAAGGTAGGTGGGTGGAAAGTATGGGCAGGGTTCTTTAAAATATATTTATCAATCTATAATAATCTACAATGCAGTGTTGTGGCATAGTCACTTTTTTTGTCATTTTCAGACTTACGCAGCTCTGGTTTGACTCTTTTTCAGAGAGAAACAAAGAGGTGGAGACAGGGAAAGAAATCACAGCACTGAACCTTCTTTAATGTACTAGGAGCCAGACTCATATGTGGGTAGTGTATATACATCATGGCATCAAAGCTCACTATCCAAGTCAGAAATTTTGCTAACAGTTTAACCACTTAAAAGTAATACATATAATTTAGAAGAATTTCAAAGTTAATTATAAGAGGTTCTTTACGGAAGCTAAAATTACACAGTATATGTTACAAAGGGGCATTTATAGTAATACAGAAAAATGCCTATTTACAAGAATGTACTTCTTGTCTTTTAGAAGAGTAATTTACCTCAATTGTTGTCTCCAGAGGATATTATGTCAAATGTGAACCAGGTACAAGGTTTCTAGGGTTAATTTCTGTTTCCATGGAAACTACCCAAGTGTGCCTTGGTTTTAAATGAGTTCCTGCAGACTGACACTCGGAGACACCTGCTGAAAGAAACAGATTTCTAAGTAATGAATGAAGCCTCACACTGGGAAGTGGAAAATCTTTTATGTTTAACTTTTTACACATTAAAGATACCAACTAATGCTTCCAATATTTCAGAAGGCATATTTTAATGATTTTCTAAACTGTGATATAGTAAGAGTTTTTTAAAAAAATGAATAGTGACACTAAAAATTTAAGAAAATGTATTTTCACATGTTAAAAGAGCTCTAGTAATTAGGATATTTAAGCTTACTCATAACTGAATTGTATGATAATTCAAAAACAAAATAACTAAAGTATAGTTGCTGATTTCAAGGAAATATCACAGAGTACAAAGGATATCATAAAAAGATGATTATGCCAATTACAGTAAGCAGTAATAAGCAAATAAAACACAATAAAATTTAGAAAGATCAAGTTATGCCGGTTTGGACAGCACAAATCATGAACAGCTATTGAAGTAGGAAACACTAAATATTAATATTAAAGAGAGAGTTCAGGGAAAAAGCTAACAAATGGTGTAATTCTATGGGGTGATCCAACTGGGAGGTAGGCAGGTTAATAGGTTCATGAGGAATGGAAATAAAATGCTTTCTGGATATTCACAGGAAACAATTAATTGTGCTGGGTTGTTAAAGTACTAGGCAGGGGAGTAAGTAATCAAAATGAAGGTAATCCCAGAAAATAGATACAATGGAAGTTTTATTAATATGGATTATTTATTTATTAATATGGATTTTTATATTGTAATCATTAGATTCCACATTTTAAACAGGTGAGTTGTCTGGGGAGTAGATACTACAGTGGTTTGTAACAGTCCAACCACGAAAGCATTCCACATGCCCCGCAACAGATGAATGTTAAGCATATAGTGCAACACAGCACAATGTAATACTACTTTATTACTGATGAAATCACCTCCTTTGCCACGTCTTAGATGGAACATGGGATGCATTGGATCGACCTTCTCGTGGTGCATCCCGTGAGTACCCATTCATTGGGGAAACTGACGATCCTTCCTAGCCGACTGAATCCACATGGATCCCAGTCACTTTCAAAGCCAGCAACCAGCAGCTCCTGACAGCTTTCAACCTGACGCTGTTGACTGGCTATGGAAGAAGGGCAAACGCTAGAAGAAGAAGATGGAACATGAAAGAATATTGGTAACTGAAATCAGAAAGAGAAGAGTGAGTAACAGATGATCTCACTTGTACCTGTAATAAGAAATGAGGTAGGAAAGGAAAAACATGGGTGAAAATTTGACTAAATATTGTCCGTTGCAGTAAGGACCAAGGCATCAAAGAGTGGAATGTTGTCTAATTATCTATCATGGGAAAATAAGAAATTGCATGTATGTGACAACTGGCTTGTAAGTATTACTCTTGTAATAAAACACCAAAAATACACTACAGTGACAAATTTCTATATTAAAAAAGGGAAAAGGAGATTTTTGTTGCTTATTAATGATACTTCTATTTAATACTTTAAAAAACACTATTATCTATCTCAAAGAAAGCATACATGTAAAATCTTGGCATTATTATTAAATTTTGTATCAACTATAAGATGAATACAATTTTTATTAATAACAATTTTATATGGTCAAATCAATTGGATTCTATTTTGTATCTGCTTATAATGGCTTATATTTAATTTTAAAGATTAGAAATGAAAATATATTTTATAGTTTATTGTCTAACACCCAGGTCTTTGATCTATTTGGAGTTGACTTTTGTTTCTGGTGAGATAAAGTGGTTCAGTTTCATTCTTCTGCACATATACAATTTGTAATAGCTAAAACATGTAAGAAAGCAAGTAGAAAGACGTAAAGAGATACCTTAAAGTACCTAATTAAATAGTTTCTATTATGACCTAGATACCTTCTTCACTGACTTTCTGTTATACTTCCCTCAGTCACGCCAAAGCTAACCTTATCAAAGTAAGGACTACAAAAGGTGAATAAGGGCAAAAGACTAGCATACTTTCATGATGGCTCTTTAGTCACTATCAGGCCACCCCATCACCTGGGGCCCTAGTCAGGGAGTCCTGGGATTCCCAAACACAATGAGCCTAGACCTCAAGAAGATCCCTCTCTCCGTTATCACTGGTCATCTTCATAATGGACCCTTTTGGGGGCCCCCATAGGAACAACATAATGGACCCTTTTGGGGGCTCCCATAGGACCTTGCCCTCAATGCGGATGAACAATGATAGAGAATGTTCCATCCTATGAAAGGGGGTTGTATACCATACATCTACCACCTGAAGAGCAGAGGTCTTAAAGTTGGTGTGACTAGAATGTTCTTACTGATGACCGCAGAATGCAAGTTCAGATCTGCAGAGATGTAGAGGTTACAAGGGTTCTTATACTGAATGTGGTTCCCAGATCAAATCGATGGGGTTTACAGTCAATAATATTTATACATTTTTTCCATATTTGGGAGCTTCTTTCTGCCCTGATCCAGCTTCCTAGTCCTTTTTCCAGCCATAGAATCATCTCCTCAGACAATAACTTGGGTCCACCTACATATCAAATGTCAGGCTCAGGCAAAAATTAATAAAGTCATGGGCCCTTTGGAATATACCTAAAATAGACCTACCAGATATTTCCAAAACAGAGACCCCATATCTTCATTGCAATATTTCAGCCTTCAGATTCATGATTAATCAACAATTTGTATGGTTTTATATGTTAACTATTTTTTAGTCACTAGGTTCTAGATGCTATCGTGATGCCAATCAGACTCCCCTGGGCAGAAGACCCCACAAGTGTGTCCTGAAGCCTTGCTTCCTCACAGCCCCGCCCCACTAAGGAAAGATAGAGACAGGCTGGGAGTATGGATCTACATGTCAACAACCATGTTCAGTGAAGAAGGAATTATAGAAGCCAGACCTTCCACCTTCTGCACCCCATAATGACCCTCGGTCCATACTTCCTCGGGGTTATAGAATAGGAAAGCTATCAGGTTGGGAAAAGGATACAGAGCTCTGGTGGTGGGAATTGAACCCTTCTTATCCTATGGTATTGCAAGTGTTTCCATTTTATAAATAAATATATTAATAAAATAAAATGCAATAAGCAAAATATAAATGAAAATATAAAATGTAGCACATATAAATTTAGTTTTTCCAATTAATTTCAGCTCAAGAATTTAACTAGGATGAGAATATGCATTAAATTCTTATGTTTTATGTTTCCTTTCAATTTTTCCATAAGTAAATCATTAAATGTTTCTTTATAATAATTAAAATGTTAGTGTTCTTTATGAATTGATGTGTGTGTCAATAAATTTCTATTTGTATAGAATATTCAGAAAATTTACCTCCAATTATTTTTATGAGTTTCAAAATGAAAGGTAACATATCACATCAAATTCAATATTTTCAGATGTGCTTGTCACTTCATCCACTGCCTTAAAGACTTAGTCAGTATATATCTTTTCTTTATCAGATCATTGCTCAATTCAGACAAAGGTTGTACCAGAAATTGAACCTAGGATTTCAGAGCCTCAGGCATGACAGTCTTTTTGCAACACTACTATGCTATCTTCCACCTGAAAATCATTCTCGATTGTCCTGTCTAGAAATGTGGAAATGCTATTAGACTCTAGTAATTAAAAGGCAGTTATACCATCAAACATTCTATAGTGTATAGGTCAATCTCCATTGAACACAAAATGCATTATTTGTTCCAGTATGTCAGCAATGAGTGTCCAGCAATTTTAAAAGAGTAAATGCAAATGCAAACTGTGGAGGTTCATTTATTTTGTTGTTTATATACTTTCTTTTTCTACTATGAAGTAATTTGATATCTCTTTGAGAGCACCTTAATCACAAAATAAAATTAATTATAAATTAAGATTTGGAAGAAAAATATCTATTTATGAAATCATATGTGTTGCAACAGGAATAATAAAAGTAAAGGAATCTTCTCAGATAAAGTGTTCTGTTTCTTTAGATAAAGTGTTTCAAGCCAGTAGATTTACAAAATCTCCAGAGTAGTGTGGGGAAAAAAGCCAGATTTAATGAAATACATGTCAAATCTACTAAGGAAAAGGCAGATTTAAGAGGTTTTCTTATCTGAAACTACATTTTCTTTTATCTTTATTTATTTATTGGATAGAGGGAGCCAGAAATGGAGATGGGAGGAGGCGTCAACAGGGAGAGAGACAGAGACACCTGCAGAACTGCTTAACCACTAGCAAAGCTTTCCCCCTATAGGTGGGGGCTGATGCTCTAACCTCGGTCCTTGCACATTATAATAAGTGTGCTCAACAAGTTGCACCACCACCCGTCCCCTGAAATTATATATTTTAATGTAAAGGTATTTATAGTACTGAAACGGTCACATGAAGAGGCAGCTCCAGGGGCCATATCCTCTTTCACAATTATCTATATGCTGAGTACTCTATAGACAGTTGTTTGTTGTTAATGACTGTGGTCTTACTCATTGACCCTAACTATTTACATTGTGTGCACATTTCTCCATTCTAATCATTGATTACAAAAGTGCATTAACTCTAATAAGACAAATTACTAGGTCTTATTTTAGTGATCTCAGTGATTATGTGCTTCTCCTTTGCCACCTATTAGAAATTCTAATGCTGGGAGTCGGGTGGTAGAACAAGGGGTTACGCACAGGTGGCGCAAAGTGCAAGGACCAGTGTAAGGATCCCAGTGCCAGTCCCCAGTTCCCCACCAGCAGGGGAGTCACTTCACAAGTGGTGAAGCAGGTCTGCAGGTGTCTATCTCTCTCTCTCTCTGTCTTCCTCTCCTCTCTCCATTTCTCTTTGTCCTATCCAACAAGGATGACAACAATAACAACTACAACAGTAAGACAAGTGCAACAAAAGGGAATAAATAAATATTTTTAAAAATAAATGCCAATGTCATTTAGTGATGCTATACAGAATTTTTTATTAGTTTCTTGTAATTATTAATAGTTAGGTATGTTGTTACCACATTTCTACAGTGACCATGATCAGTATTTATGTGCATTTGAACTTGAATTCTGAAGCGATGATGAGGGTAGATGATCTAGAGAAAAGAGAGAAAAAATAAGCGTGATCCTAAAATAAAAATGATGTTGACTAAATAAATGCAAGTTTTAAGACTTGAAACTTATTTGAGTAACTAGGAATGAAGCTGCTCAAAAGAGGTAATAAAGTGAAAGACTTTATTTCTCTTTCTCCCTCTCTGTTTACTCTTCCCCTCTCAATTTCTGTCTCCATCCAATATAAAAAAAATAAAACTTTAAAAAATTAAAGTGAGAATAACTTAGCTATTTTGAGGGCATTGATCAAAGAAAACAAAATGTTAATTTAGCTTTGAATTAGTTGAGATTAAATCAATAGATCTAAATCCATTGGAGAGAATATAATGCCTGTTTCCCTGATGAACAATTAATTGTATGGCTTAATTTTTTTTTCCAAAGAAAACACACACACACACACACACACACACACACACACACACACTTGAATTTTGAGTACATTAGGTATTAAATTACATTCAAATAATAGACACTTTTCAATTAAACAACACAATTCCCTCCAGTGCACTTCATTTTCCTCATCCTCTTGTCATAATACTTGTCTATTCCTTATTTTCAAAATGTACATTATGAGACTCTTATAATATTAGCTTCAAGAAAAATTACAGTGTCAAGTCTAGCATGTAAGATAAAAGAAATCATAACTCTACAGCAGTGAGAGGCTACAGCCCAATTACTTTTCTGTTATGTAGAGTTTAAATATCTATGTTGTGTGGCTAATAGAACTCTAGCACCATTACTAACAGTGGTCTTATTTATTTTAACCCCAAAGCTCTTTAAAGTTGTGCTTCTAGTGATGGTTAGAATGCTGAAGAAATATTTAAGGCCTTTACTTTCTTTATACAAGAAGTTATGCTTAGTATTTTTTCCCTCAGAAATTGAATCCCTCATTATATAGCTGCCATCATAATCTTAAATATCAATTATTCTGTATTGTCCCCACTTCATACAGAAATTAACTGACAGGAGTCACTACATGAGTGAAGAATAAATGAAGCTTATTCAAAATAAAAAAAATCATTAAGGAGAGTTGGATGCAATTTTGTTAATCAGTAGAAATAAATGAGATCTTTAGTTTTATCTACTAGATTTCTATAACCTTGGTTTTCCCCCAGGCATATGAAGTAGTAATCAGTAGAATACATACAACTAAATGTATAAAATTTGTAACTCACTATACATAAATGTGGAAACAAATAGACATATAATCAAGTCTAAACAAAAGTTTACAAAACTGGAGGTAAGTAGTATTCCAATTCATAACTGGAGTAATCTGACATGGAAGATAGTACATTTAAACAGTATACATTAACATTATCTTTATTTAGCTGAATTTATACATTACCAAACTGAGATTTGAAAATAGGAGAATTTTTCTTACCAAATCATTTAAAACGTATAACTTTACCTTGTGAATTTAATGAACTAATACATTAATTATTTATCAGAGACAAAGTATTTGTACCTTGATATAGTTTACAAGTGAAATCAGTTGCTGACATTTTATGCTTCTGGTCATCATGATGGCTACAAAATAAAATACAGAAGTGACTGCTTATAGTTACAAGCCAAGGCAATCAACAAGGATATTAAGTCTTGAAGGGATATAGTCAGTTTACACAGATAAAGCACATTTTTGTTTTGTTTTGTTTTCTGAAATATACTTATCTCAAGGTTTTTGAAGTGTGTTTTGATTGCTGGAATTAATAAACTTGTATTATCACTACTGACATAAAAATTCAAGTACTATATTGCTACCATTGAGAAAGAGCATTTTCTTTCCTTTGTAGACCATTTAAATCTACACAGAGATATTGTATTTTCCAACTTTGTCTTCTATACACATGTAATAAGATGATCATGTTGTGCTAAAGACTGAACTCCTGAAAAATCTAGTCACCCTGTGATGAGCCTTAAGATAGGGTTTATGGGAGATGCTTAGGCCTTGAACTAGAACATTCATGAATGAGATCCATGTCTCTATAAAAGAGAACTTGCAGAGCTTCCTCAACCTTCCCACCAAGTGCAATTAGAGTCAAAGTCTATGAACCTGAGTAGGTTCTCATGAGAACCCTAAATTACCATCACCTTGATTCACACAGTGCAGACAACCTGTTAGAGAACTTCCAGCAGACTGAGATATGTTGTTTACCATTGAGGTGCTATTATCATAATAAAATTCATGAAAATTCCAGGTATGTAAGCATTCTTTACCAGCCACAAATAGAGACTATATATGTGGAAAAGTCAACAACCTATTATTTCAGGTATAGTGTTTCACTTGTATGGAACATTTTAAATTAAGAGCTTCCTATTTATGAAAACTGATGCTCATTACTTTTAGAAAATGTTGGTATATAGTTTGAAGAGTTTATAACTCTGAAAAGTAAGTAGAAATATACATTGTGTCTAATTATAGATCTATAGTTTAGAACTGTCTTTTATTATCACGTGTGCATTCAATAAGTCATCTCTAATATGTTTAACTAGATCTTGCCTCGGTGTCATTGGTCATTAAAGCAATTTAATGATTGTCTATCTTGGTTTTAAGGTCTTATATATTCTCTTTCAAAAACTATGATTCAAATGCAAGGGGCCTTCATTATATTAAGAAATCATTAATAAGTGATATATAAAATAATAAGAAAGATGGCCAGGTGCTGGCATACTGGTTGAGCATAGATTACAATGCACATGGACAAGGGTTTGGGTCCCTGTTCCCCACCTGCAGGGGGAAGTTTTGTTTTATAACTGGTTAATCAGTGATGCAGATGCCTCTCCCTTCCTATTTCCCTCTGTCCTCTCAATTTGTGACTGTCTCTATTCAATAAACAAAGATATTAAAGAAATTAAAAAATAAAATAATATAGTAGTCTAAGTCGCATGCACTATGGATAAATTCAGAATACTGGAAAAACGTATGTTATAAAGTTAAAAAATAGGGAGCTAGGCAGTAACACAGCTGGCTAAGTGCACCTGGCTCAAAGTGCAAGGATGTGTAAGGATTCTGGTTCCAGCCGCTGACTCCCCCCCTCCGCCCCACCTGCAGGGGAGTCGCTTCACAAGCAGTGAAGCAGGTCTGCAGGTGTCTTTCTCTCCCCCTCTCTGTCTTCCCCTCCTGTCTCCATTTCTCTCTGTCCTATCCAACAAAGACGGCATCGGTAACAACAACAATAAAACAACAATGGCAACAAAAGGAAAATAAATAAATAAATACATAAATAAATAAATTAATTAATTAAAATATAAAAAAGAAGAATGAAGTACAGGAACACAAGATAAGTTCATTAGAAAAGGAGGAAAGGGAAGGGAAGGGAAGGGAAGGGAAGGGAAGGGAAGGGAAGGGAAGGGAAGGGAAGGGAAGGGAAGGGAAGGGAAGGGAAGGGAAGGGAAGGGAAGGGAAGGGATAAGAGGATAAGAGTGTTTTGTAGGCCTTTATATCAGGGAGTTGAAATATCCATTAACTCCTTAATAATGTAAACAGCAATAATAAAATAACAAAACCCCATAGTTATGCTGAGCTGCTCCAAGAAACCTTCCAAACTGACTCTCATGCTCTCCATTCGGGACTTGCTTATTTAGCTATTTATTTTGTGTTGTGTTCTCATGCCCTCTTTTCTTTGCCCCTTGCACCTTTATCTCCTCCATTTCTCTATCATACCACTTCGTCCTGTTTGTTATAAACTAACGCCAATGAAATGTAATTTATTTTACTCAAAAACTTTTCAGTAGTGTCAACTTTCAGCTATCCCCCAAGAGATATTTAACTCATCTTTATTCCACAGAGGGAAAAAAAAAATCTCTAAGAGTTACTTTTCTCCCATAATAAAGACATGTTGAAATTATCATGGTAAATAATACAAGATTTCCCCACAGGACTGAAATTCCCACAGGATGAAATGAGACTGTCACTGCAGACAAGTACAGTCCCACTGGAACTCAGACGGTTTTAGAGACTCACATTTGATTACCCCGTCTTGCTAAGTATTCTTCAAGTAACATATTAGCTTTCTCTTCCTGTCACTTGTAATGAAGAAGAGCTGTGCTAAAGAGGAAGTGGAAAAGCAAAGCGACTACTTATATTAAAGGAATGCATTTAAACAACTCCTCTTAGAGAAGCATCTGTTCTGGGAGGTGAAACTCTGAGAAACTGCTACCTTATATGATGCACTGAGAAAATAAATTGTGAGGTAGGGCACTAAGGAGCATTTTCAGGCGTTTCTGTTGCAACAAGCACATAATCCCAGGAGTGGCTTCTCAACTCAAACCATTGCTCTCCATATCCAGTCTCACTTCTGTCCCTTCTTCGAGTTGTCATTTTCCCACACAACCATCTGCCTTTCAGTACTGAAGTTCCATTTTCCTTCCCTGTATGTCCTTAGTAGCACAGATGACAGGAACAGGACTGGAATTCAATCTTTACAGATTCTGTCCTTGAAAACATGAATGTCTTCTACTACTAAGTACAATATTATGAATAAAGTGTTGAGGCAGGGTAGATAGCATAATAGTAATTTAATGAGAATTTCATGCCTGAGAGTTCAAAGTCCCAAGTTCAATTCCTTCTGCCACCATAAACCAGAGTTGAGCAGTACTCTGGTAAATAACAATAATGACAACAACAACAATAATAATGAATATAACTTGAGCCTTTGGTGTATATTTAAATCCCACCTATTGGCGATTACTTTGAAGAGCACTGCAGCTTTTCATTTCTGAATCAACTGCTTAAGCTTCAGCTCCTGCTCTCACTCAAGGAAATAGGGACATTCAACATAAAATATCTCTATATACATTACAGAAGCCAGACTTTCCACCTTCTGCAACCCACAATGACCCTGGGTCCATACTCCCAGAGAGATAGAGAATGGGAAAGCTATCAGGGGAGGGGATGGGATATGGAGATCTGGTTGTGGGAACTGTGTGGAGCTGTACCCCTCTTATCCTACGGTTTTGTTAATGTCTCCTTTCTTAAATAAATAAAAAAAGAAAAAAATTCATGTGCCTTGCTAAGAAGACTTCAAATTTCTCTGTACCTTCTTTACTTTTGCAAGTTTGTGTGAAAAAAGTATTTGTTATTAGTTATCATAGACATAGAATTTGAAACTATAAAATAAAACTGATTCATGTTTGTGATTTTAAAACTGAAAAAATCATAAAAATTCTATCAAGATGAAAAGAACCCTTGAATATTTTCCTCATTCCTAGTTTTCCATTTTTCTTATTCTCTTTACTCAGTCTTCTACTTATATGTCAAACATAAAATTCCAAAATATAAATTACTCTCTCAGACTTTTTTTGTATGGAGTGGTAGGACACTGTTATTAAGTTCTTGGCTTTGAATATTTAGACTTTTAAAATTAATTTTAGAATAAAAAATGATTTTTGAAGATAGATTATCAAAAAAGTCATTCTGGACTAAACATTGTAATTATCTGTATGCATAAAATCAGTATGTAGCAATTCAGTTCTCTGAATGATTTAACATGTTATACAAATTCATTCTAATTAAGTATGCAAATAAAAAGTTGATTAAATATATCTGCTTAAGTAGGTGCTATTTTAATATGGAGCATGACAATGTTAAAACTTACGCTAATACCCTTTAAAGATGTTAGAAAAATTAAAGTGTCACAAGAAGGAATTATTTGTGATACTTCATCAGACATAATTTAGTTTGAGAGTACTGTGCTTTGTAATGAAAGTTAAGTAACGTTCTACAAATCTTGAATTTCAATGAATTATGTGGTAACCTGCATTAGTGAGATGAATGCAAATTGTGTACATTGGTAGATGCAATCATTAATTTATTGCTATACTTTCCATTGTATTATTTGGCCAAATTCCCTTGGTCCTTTAATTATCTGTTTCCTTATTTGAATATCTTAACTACATGTGAGGATAAGATAACAAAAGACAAGACCAGGTGGAGAGACATTGAATTGGGACTGGGTGGTGGCACACATGGTTAAGCAAGCACACACATTACAGAGCACAAGGACCAAGGTTCAAGCCCTTGGTCCCCTCCTGCCAGAGAAAAGCTTTACAAGCAGTGAAGAAGGTCTGTAGGTGTCTCTCTGTCTCTTTCCCTCTCTATCTCCTCCTCCTTTCTCAATTACACTTTCTAGTTAATATTAGATGATAGATAGATAGATAGATAGATAGATAGATAGATAGATAGATAGATAGGATAGATAGATGGGGGTGAGAGACCTGGTTGAGGGCATATATTACAGTGCACCAATGACTGGGATTCAAATACTTGGTCTCTACCTGCAGATGCTTTTAGGTTTGATATAGTCTCATTGATTTATTTTTACTTCTGTTTTCCTTGATACCCATCCCAAGTTTTCAAAGACATTACTGAAGCAAAAACTGTGAAGTGTTCTACTAATGTTTTCTTCTATGTTTAGCTATTAAAGGAAATAAGAAGCTTAATCATGTAAGGGCTGGATAATAGCACACTCTGTACCATGCACACATTACCATGCCCAAAGACCCAAGTTCAATCCTCTGGTTGCCAACTGCAGGGGAGAAAATTCATGAGTGGCCAAGGAGTACTGCAGTCTGTAAGCATCTCTCTTTCCTTTTTCCTATTCCCTCTCAATTTCTCTGTCTCTATAAAAATAAATAAATAAAAAGTAAAGATATAGCTAAAAAAAAGTAATTGTGCTTATGAATATTATCTCATACACCATTATTTTCTTAATAAAATGGCAGAAATATGTAAGAAAATAAAAGAAGACTTGTTTGTTCTAGTTATTCATAAATAATTCAACTTTCTGGATGAACTATTGAAGTCATTCTTATTAGAATCTTTTTTCCTTTTTTTTTTAGTTTAGTAAGATAAGTATGGCCTGTATGCATCTCTGCCTTTAAGAACATAATATTTGTTTATTCAAGAAATAATTGTCAAAAATAACATATATACTTAACATATTTTACTTAGATAAGTAAATTTATTTATTTATTTATTTATTTATTTATTTATTTATTTTTGTGACTTATGAGAGTGTGCTGCCTGTATATCCCCGGAAGAAACAACACTATCTTATTTATATGAAAAAACAAAAAATTGATAAAGGAGAGAAGAAAAGAGAGTTCATAGAAAGTCTCAGGCACCATATTTTATGAAGCAATTTCATTTGGTATTTTTAGTCAAAACAGAAATATTTAACTACTTTAAAATGTAATTGTATGTGTGTATGACTGTGAATTATAATTGTTTTGATGGGTGGTAATTTTTCCAAGCAGGAGAGAGCGAGGAGAGAAAGAGAGAGAGAGAGAGAGAGAGAGAGAGAGAGAGAAATAATCCACTGCTATAGTCATTCAAAGGCATTGAAACTGAGCTAACTAAGCACTACGTTACTGTTTAAAGTTATGTTTCTAATGAAATTTAAGTGTCCACAGTTATGCCCCTACTGGAATTTAAGTGTGTACAATGCAAAGCCTAGGGAGGTGTTTCAGTGCTAGGATATATACCTTATATGAATGAAACCCTTGCTTTGATTTCCATGCACTCTATGAAGTAATGTTATGCTCTCTTGTTTTCTCTATTGTAAAAAATAAGCAGAAAAAAATCAAATAAATTTTGTTCAAATTTACAATATCTTTGGTGCCTTTAGACAACTAAAGAAGCTGCAAGACTGGCGAACAGTGAGACAGGTCTCCTGGAAAGGTGTCAACTGCATGATATGCATGACCTAGGTTCTAGCACTCCGTATATCACATGGGAGGCACTGGTGGTAGTGGTGTGTGGGGGGGTTGTTTCAGTGCTGTGATGTCTCTTCTCTTTGAAAACTTCATCCAGAAGTGGTAAAGCCTCAATAATTAAAAAAAAATTGTCACACGATGCATGCATATATATATATATATATATATATATATATATATATATATACATATATATGTGTGTGTACATATATATACATATATGTATACACACACATATATGTGTGTACACACACACACACATATATATATGGAATCAGTAACAGTGTTTCAAAGACTCTATTTTTAAATTTTACTATCTTTATTGGATAGAGATAGCCAGAAATTGAGAGGGTAGGGAGAGTTAGAGAGAGACAGAAAATTGCCTGCAGCCTTGTTTTTCTACTCTGAAAGCTTTCCCCTCTGCAGGTGAGGACTGGGGGCTTGAACCTGGGTCCTTCTGCATTGGAAGATGTTCACTCAACCAAGTGTACCACCACACATCCCCACACCCCATAGCTTCTTCATTAATTAACATTGAAATAGAGGTAAAGACCTAGAAAGTTAGGATTAAATGAAACTTTGGTCATAGTATTTCTATCTATCAATCAAGACAGTCTGCTTTTATGTCTATTTCTATTTAAAGACAACTTACAGAGATTGCACTCAATACTAAAAGCACTGTAATTCATGCCTTAATTAAATTTACTTAACATAGGTCTGTACTCTCTAAGACATATCACAGCCTCTTGCTGTGGAATGATAGTTTTTAACTATTACAGAAAACACAGACAAGTGTGCCTCAAATCTTATGAACTAAAAATTAATTTGCAATGTACGAATTAAATCAAGAGGTAGAATATCCCTTTGTTATAACTTAGCAGGGAATGTACTTGTTGAACAACTCAAAGTATTTGCTCTTCCAAACATGTATGGAACTGACTGTAAAAAAAAAAAACTGTGAATAAATTATAAATGATATGTAGTGATCAGATAACTTGACATTGATTTTACAACATGAAAGTAATGCATATTGAGGAACGGCTGAACACAAATACTGTTTATCCATGTAATTTGTACATTAAAGATGAGATCACATATATCAAAAGAAAATGAAATTCAAGGCTCAATAAGAGAGAAGAAATTTTCATCAAATATGAATAAAATTAGCAACTATAAGATGATCAATTTTGTAAATAAAAAATCCAGTAATTTTAGATTTTAAAACAATGAATATTTATTGATATTTCATATATAAATGTAATTTCATTTAATTCAATGGCCATGGAAATTCAAACAAAGCTATTAATGCCACTACCTAGTTGGATTCCCTGGACTGAAGACCCCATCAATGCATCCTGGAGCTCCGCTTCCCCAGAGACTCACCCTATTCAGGAAAGAGAGAGGCAGACTGGGAGTATGGATCGACCAGTCAGCACCAATGTTCAGCGGGGAAGCAATTACAGAAGCCAGACCTCCCATCTTCTGCAACCCCACAAGGACCCTGGGTCCATGCTCCCAGAGGGATAGAGAATGGGAAAGCTATTGGGGAGGGGATGGGATATAGAGATTGGGTGGTGGGAATTGTGTGGAGTTTTACCCCCCCCATCCTATGATTTTGTTAATGTCTCCTTTTTAAAATAAATAAATGAATAAAAAAAATAAATAAAAAGAATGACAAACTTAGGTATTTAATATTAAACATAGTGGTAATTTTAAATATGTAAATATCCTACAATCCAGGAAAGTTTCTCTTTAGTAAATTCATTAGATAATTTTGCATTTGTGTGCTGTGAACCATATATTTTTCTCATGAATTCTAAATTATTAAATATCAATTTATTCATACAGTAGAATATTAATCAAGTTATAAAGTCAAGATGAGGACCAGGTGGTGACATATCTGTGCACATATTACAATGTGTAAGAACTCAGATTCAAGCCACCATCCCCACCTGCAAGAAGAAAGCTTCCTTAGTGGTGAAACAGGGTTACAACGGTCTGTCTTTCTTTCTGTCTCTTTCTTCCCTCTTTATCTTCCTCTATCATATAAGTTTAAACAAAAATATGCTTCTATAAAATGCAATGATGTGTGTTTGTTCTGTAATACTTTTGAAAATTTGATTATTATAACTTGTATTATTGTATGTAATTATATTAAATTAAATAATTAACTTTTTGTCCTACCAGGGGACTTCATAATTTTGTAACAAATTTTTCAGATAGAAAGAAATAGAAACAGAGACAGAGAAAAGAGAAACAGAGAAAGGTAAAGACACCACAGCACAGAAGCTTCCTTCAGTGAGTTAGGGGAAAGCCTGGAAATTGAATAGAAGTAGGTTTAGTTTATAACAAAACAGTCTCCCTCCCGAATGAGCTATCTTGTATATAATATATATATATATATATATATATATATATATGTTTAAGGAAATACAATTTATAACTGCCTGATTCCACTTGGTATTGCAAATAAAACCATCTGCTAGAGGCAGTGTGGGCTGTTTTAAAATAACTCACTGAAGAGCCTGCTATATTCATGTATATTATATGAGAAACACAGCCTTCAAGTAACAATTTCTACCCATACCATCTGCTCTTATTTCATGAGATTCTACTTAATTTGATTGATGTGCATAATTGTTTCAATCTTTCATTTCACTTGTCATCTTGCAAGCATATTTCTAAAAAGAAAAAAGTATACATAAATAAATATTGTCTATTTGGAAAAAACATATTTCATTTCTCTGTCTACATGCATAAGCTCTGATTTCAATAATGAATATTTACTTTAAGAATTAACTATCAATTTTCTCAAATTTTCAAAGCAGGAACTATTCTAAGTATTAACATATGATATTTTTTAACTTATGGAAGTTCGTTTTTTCAAAGTTTAATTAAAGAATAAAGTGTGAAGTCTGACTATAAAAATACATTACTTTGTTATTGGGAGAAAATATTAAAAACCATCAACAAAAGTTATAACAAAATTTAGGTTGAAGTTTGGCAAGACAAAAGTGATTATTCAAGGGAAAAAGATGGAAAATCTATAATAAAGAAAAGATTTTGTGTCAATAAGTTTCACAGCAATTTCTACATGGTTGAGCACAGGTTTGAGAGGTGTAATCTCCTGAGTCTTCTGTTCTTTCCCTAAGTTTGTATCTTTACAATGTTATTTTAATACAGAGATACTAGAACTTCAGCTATTGTTATAGATTGACTATGACCTCCCATCCCCCAAATTCGTATGCTGAAGACATAACTCATAATGTAATAATATTTGGAAATGAGATTTGGGGAGTCAGTGGAGTCTGATGTTATCATGGAAATAAAGGGTTAATTATTATATATAAAGAAAGAAACAGAAGTGGTTCATCTCCTTTTCTGGGTTTCTTCCATGCTCTTCCATGTGGAAACACAATGAGAAGACAACTCTGCAAGAAATGGAGACCTCAACAGAAGTCAACCTTTAAAATCCAGCAACCAAAATATGGGAAAAATCAGTATTTGCTATTTAAGTCAGTCAGTCTATGGCATCATTACAGCAGCCTGAACTGACTGATTCATGTTGTATTTAGAATGGGATAATAGTAGACAATAGATTTTTGTTTTCTTTCATTTTTTTATTTCTTTATTGGGGGATGAATGTTTTATAGTAGACAGTAAATAAAATAGTTTCTACATGTAAGTAGAATTAGTAACTGTGGGATATAGTCTTCTGAGTGCAGCCACCAGTCCTAGGCTTAAATGACTTAGTATTTGTTTACAATACCATTAATATAAACATACAACTTTCATTGAAGATTTCATGTTATGCTTAATCAGAAACAAATGTATAACATGTAAGAACTAATTTAATATATTTAATACACTTGTTTAAAATATTTTGGGGGAAAATAAGGAAGTAAACCCATTCTCCTCATCCAAATACCAAAATTCAAAATCATTAAAGATTTCATGTACTTCAATCAATTAGGAAACTAAAAGTAGAATTTATCTGGACCAATAGTGAATGACAAGAATGGGTATATGTAAAAAGTGATAGTTGTAAATAAAAGGGCCAAAGATAATAAAAAAGACTAGAATAAATTAATCCTGTAGTGTGTGTTGGCAGAAGCAATGATAGACTAAAATTCAGATATGCAGGTAGAACTGTCCTTTCAGTAATGCATAGGTTATACTGAGTCACATTTTCTTTATAATTCTTTATTATTAACACTAAAATAATCAGTTTGTGTCAGAAAACTGGAGCATTAAAAAAAAGTCAAAGGTGTGATGTCATTTGCAATTGATTTCTTGTCAGAGAGATAGGCCACTAGTGACAGTATCTATCTACATTGTCACAGGCATGACCACCTAGGTTTGTCTCTCTGCCACATGGAGATATTATGGAAACAGAAGAAACTTTGTTGTGGTGGTGTGTCTATCATCTATTTCTAGCCCTATCCTTATCTTTCTCTATCTAAATGAAAAGATAGTGCTGAGGCAGTGAATTCATAAATGTAGAAGATCCTGGTTCTCCTGGATCCAACAAAACAGATATCTTTCTATCTATCTATCATCTATCTATCTATCTATCTATCTATCTATCTATCTATCTAATCTATCTATCTATCATCTATCTATCTATATAAATATGTAGAGAGAAGGGGGTGCAGACAAAGTATATGGTCTATCATTATGTATCTTTAATTTTTACTTATGTATTTATTTTAAGTAGAGTCTAAGAGGCAAAGACACATAGAGAGATAGAGACTATAACACTGAAACTTCTTTCAGTGTGTTGGTAGCTGGACTCAAACATGGATTGAATACAACATAAATCAGTGCACCATAAAACTGAACCATTTTGATGGTCCATGACCTATTATTTAAAAAGAAATCATTCTTGAGAATAATTTTACTTTCTTGAGAATACTTTGCATTATGACCAATAATGAAACAATAAATTCAATTAGGAGGTTATTGCAATTTCCCAGGAACAGGTGATATTACCTTGAAGTTGTGTTAGAGGAGAAAGAAATGATAAAATTCATGATAGCTTTTAAATGTAAAACAAAGAAAATTCACTAAATAATTGAATTAAAAGTGTCATACAGGAAAAGAGTTGATAATTTTTATCTTTTTTTTTACCTTGAGAGTCTAAAAGAGTGAACTTGTCATTAACTAAGATTGAGATGCAGAAGTTAGGACATCATGGTGCAATGTTAGCTCTTTACTGTCTAAAAGTAATTTCCATTATACAAGCAAAAACGTTGAATAGCAGCTAGATATTTAAGTCTTGAATTCAATTAAATTTAAATGACTGGTGGTGAATAATCTAGTAGAGTGCAACAATTAGCATTTGGTGTGTGAGAACCAAGGTTTGAGTCCCTAGTCCTCACCTACAGAAGAGAAGCTTCCAGAAAGACAAAGCAGTTCTGTACATGTCTAAATTATTATTATTTATTATTACTAGTATTATTACTAGGGGGCTAATGATTTACAGTGCTATTGTTGGAACATAGTACCCCCTTATCCCCATGATAGGTGACTAAAAAACACATTTACCCTCAGTTTAGGTCATTTTCTATTATCACTCATAGGTATTTGAGATATTCTGCTTGCAGGTGGTTCCACTGTCTTAAACCCAGGTCCTGATGCATTGAATCTGTGTACTAGGTGAGCCACTTCTTGATTCAATAACTTCTTTTCTTAAATGATTAAGGCAAACATGCTCAATATAGGAGTTGAACTTTTTGAGTTTTTTCTGTTTAATATAAAATGAACTTTTAAAAAGTATAAAACAAATATTTCATAAATATTGCAGTATTCTTTTCTCTTCACTTATATAAGACAAAAGAAGAAGCAATAAATTGGGAGTTTCAAAGTTCTATTTGCTTCTACCTTTTTTTTTTCTAACTTTGAGTCATTTCAGTATGCTTTTTGACATTATTGATTACTCTGTAAAATGAATAAAATATGAAAAAGAATGATTAGCTATTAAGATAATCAAGTTCTGTCTTGAATACTTTAATATGTTTCTTCATACTTCCAGTGTTTCAGTTTGTCACTATTTTCTGTATGATGCATATCTCAAAAAAGGTAAACCATTAGTTGACCAAATTGTTTTACATTCTTCCCTAGTGTGTAAAATAGCATTTAATGCTTCAACAAACAAGCCTGCTGGAAATATGAAATTAAAAGATGTCAGGATTTTATGCCTTCTCAGTTGGTATCTGTGATTGGTAGAATGTTTACTTATATGAATATCTGTTCTGGTTCATTGACCAAGGTGATTGCAATGGGAAACTGAAGTAATTTAAAAATGATAAACACACCTTTCATCCAAAGAGCAAACTTTATTTGCCCTATATGCCTAGTTTAATGCATATTTTAGGCCACTTCCATTATATATTACCATGATATGTTTACACTGTTTCCCCTTTAAATACACTTCTTGTGGCTGTGTTAAGCAAATACACATAAAGATATTATGGCAGGCCAGTACAGGAAAATGATGATATATTTAATCTGGTTGGAATTGTATTTAGGTACAAACAAGAAGCACCAAGTAGAGCTTCCAACACTCTACTGATGCTTTCTCAAGTACTTGGGATTCAAAATGAAAGTAGTTAGCCACTGAATATATTGACTATTTAATATATAATATATAATGTTAATTTAAAGATAAGTCTACATCATAATTCTCAAAGTCTTATAAATGCAGCTTACTAGTTTTTTTTCCTATGGCCTATTAAGAATCTCAAGGTGGAGGGTGAACCGGCATCCAACTAGCTAGTTGAATCAATTCTCAGTTACCGGGTCATTAATTTCATTAATTAGATCATTTCAACCCTACAAGGTTTGTCTAGTGTATAAATTATTTTTATTTTTTTTTATCTTTATTTATTGGCTAGAAACAGCCAGAAATTGAGAGCGAAGGAGGAGATAGACACCTGCAGCCCTGCTTCACCACTCACAAAGCTTTCCCCCTGCAGGTGGGGGTCAGGGGCTTGAACCCTGGTCCTTTCACACTGTAACATGTTGCTCAACCAGGTGTGCCACCACCTGGCCCGTAGTATCACCAAAAATAAAGTTTCTAAGAATGTTTATAACTTTAAATTTGGTTGCTTCTATCTATTTAATCTTATTTCTAGTGAGCAAATTATTTTTTATTAATTTTATCTTAAAATATTATTTAAAATTTAGGACTAGTTATGAGTTTAAAAAAGTGCATATCCAATAATTTGTCAAATCACTTGCATAGAAGTATACACAAATCAACTCAATTTTATTTATTTATTTGTTTGTTTCCCTCTAGGGCTGTCTCTGGGACTCTGTGCCTGCACTATTAATAATCCACAGCTACTGGAGGCAGTTTTTCCCATTTTGGTTCCTTTGTTGTTGTTGTTTCCATTCTCATTGTTGTTGGATAGGACAGAGAGAAATGGAGAGAGGAGGGGAAGACAGAGACCAGGAAAGAAAGACACCTGCAGACCTGCTTCACCGCCTGTGAATCAACACCCCTGCAGGTGGAAGCCCGGTGGCTCCAACAGGGATACATATAGTGTTCCTTGTGCTTAGTGCCATGCTCACTTAACCCGTCGCACTACCGCCCACCCACCTTATTTATCGTTTTATTTTTTATTGTCTCCAGGGTTATCACTGGAACTTGATCCCTAACAATAAGTCGACAGCTCTCAGAAGACAATGTTTTTTATTTTCTTCTCCTTCTCCTTCTCCTTCTCCTTCTCCTTCTCCTTCTCCTTCTCCTTCTTCTTTTCTTCTTCTTCTTCCTCTTCCTCTTCCTCTTCTCCTTCTTTTTTTCCTTCTCCTCCTCCTTCTTCTTCCCCTTATTCTTTTCTTCATTTTTGCTTTTTTGATAGAGAAAGAGAGAGATTATAGAGGGGGGAAGAGGAAGATAGAGATAAAAAGAAAGACAAACAGCTACAGTACTACTTATGAAGCTTCTCTCTTGCCCTCTATCTCCTCATCCTCCGCATATGGAAACAGAGGCCTTGAAATTTAGATTCTTGATTAATGTGTATTCAGCTAGGTGTGTCACCTCTTAATCCCTACTCATTTTAAATAAAATTGACTTGGTGTAGTTTTTAAAATTCAATTCTGTTGTCTTAATGACTATCAGACACAGCAGACAGTTATCTTTTTTTTCCCTGTGATACTTATGGAGATAACTATTAAATTCAGCACAGACTAAAGTTATAATTTCTTTGGTGTGAGTTTTTTCCAGTAACTGAGTGGCAGCAATTGCCTACAGAACACACATGTATCTGTGGTCTTATTTGCATTCTGTGATAATACGACTGCAGAGTAGTTTTGAAAGTATACCACCGATAACATACTGTTATTTACACTGGTGATTAAACCAGCTTCATTGCTGAGACACTTCCTGAAAGATAATTATGGAAGATGCAAGAATCTAGACATTTAAAATGGCAGTCACATTCTTTTTCAAGAGATTCTGTAGCAGCATGACTTGTTATTATGGATCACATTGCTTTATTTCATCCTGTGATGTCTTTGTTGAACCAGTTCTAAC
Organism: Erinaceus europaeus; assembly: GCF_950295315.1. Classification (NCBI taxonomy): domain Eukaryota; kingdom Metazoa; phylum Chordata; class Mammalia; order Eulipotyphla; family Erinaceidae; genus Erinaceus; species Erinaceus europaeus. The sequence continues at coordinate 65,045,787 of NC_080175.1, forward strand.
ACAGATAGAATCTGCAAGTAACTCAGAACAACTGGGAATACGTTGCAAGCTGAATGTGAATTATTCATACACCATGATGTGTCCATATTTAAATTTGTTATAATTCTGAATTATATTTCCTCATCCATTCAGTATATGTTTACTTTTTGAAAGAAAAATACAATTGTGAGAAAAAAAGATTCTTTGATGAAACACTCCCTCTACCTCGACAAAATAGACAAGATTGCTTTCCATTGACATGACCAAAATAGCAGGCTTTCTGTTGAAGCATACAGAATCCAAAATTTCCAGAATATAATATAGATACACATTTTGCCTTCTGTTTAGTATATAATGCATATAGAGTAAATTTATCATTAAAAAGTCAGTTTTACATAAGCACAAAATCATTCATAGTACTACAATTTACCCTAATGAATCTGGTTAAGGTTTAGAAGAAAACATCTTAAACTTAGGAAAAAAACAGATTTAGTTCCAAGGAAACAGACATAGAAATTCTCAATCACCATTATTATTATTTTTTTTAAATTTTTTATTTAAGAAAGGATTAGTGAACAAAAGCATAAGGTAGGAGGGGTACAACTCCACACAATTCCCACCACCCAATCCCCATAACCCACCCCCTCCCATGGTAGCTTTCCCATTCTCTATCCCTCTGGGAGCATGGACCCAGGGTCGTTGAGGGTTGCAGAAGGTAGAAGGTCTGGCTTCTGTAATTGCTTCCCCGCTGAACATGGGCGTTGACTGGTCGGTCCATACCCCCAGTCTGCCTCTCTCTTTCCCTAGTAGGGTGTGACTCTGGGGAAGCTGAGCTCCAGGACACATTGGTGGGGTCTTCAATCCAGGGAAGCATAGCCAGCCTCCTGGTGGCATCTGGAACCTGGTGATTGAAAAGAGAGTTAACATATGAAGCCAAACAATTTGTTGAGCAATCATGGATCCCAAGCTTGGAATAGTGGAGAGGAAGTGTTAGGGAGGTACTCACTGCAAACTCTAGTGTAGTCCTGCTTTCAGGTATATATTTTGCAGTAGTTTATGGATACGTGTGCACATAAGCTCTCTCTCACAGAAACTGGTGTATATCTAGGTTATGGGACTTTGTTAGAAAGTGAACTACCTGAGATGAAATTAGAGTGTACTATTAAAGGAAAGGTCTCACCCGAGTAATGAAGCTGAAGGGTTGTCATTCCACACGTGAAGTCTCTGGATACATTCTGAGGTGAAGCATGTTGAGGTAGTAATCGTTACTTTGGTTAGGTTGTGATCAGCAGATGCAATGTTATTTGGTTTGGATTGGGAGATGCATACGGGAAAGTGGGCCCTATCCAAGGGTTCCAGGACTGGGGGAAGTAGGGGTTCTATAGTGAAGATGTGAGGTTCCTGCTGTCTTAGGGTTCAAAAAGACAATCAATAGTTAATATTATCATCACATTATTTGTTAATTGGGTTAACTTTGAAAAGTCCCTTTGTTATGGTTTGCTGGACAGTACCCAATATCTTGTATATAGCTGTGCTATTGGAAGCTTCTAATCTACTTGGTCTAGGCTTTTGAGAGAGTCCGCATATCAAATACATAGCCTATATATTAAAAAGATTCAGTTTGTCTTTTGAGAAACTTTGAGACATACAATTGATTTCCCCCTCTCATATTAATTAACTACTTATATATATGTCTACATTTTGCTCGGAGTGTACATAAACACCATTCCCACCACCAAAGGACTATGACCCATCCCTCCCGCCCACTCCCACCCCCCACTGGCCCAGGAAGATGCATGTCTACCCCTCACCACAGGGTTTTTACTTTGGTGCCCTACTTACAATTTGATCAGGTCCTGCTTTTAGTTTCCCTTTCAGATCTTCTTAGTCAGCTTCTGTTGATGAGTGGGATCATCCCATACTCATCTTTATCTTTCTGACTTAGCTCACTTAACATAATTCCTTCTAGCTCTGTCCAAGATGGGTCAGAGAAGGTGGGTTCATTGTTCTTGATAGCTGCATAGAATTCCATTGTGTATATATACCACAGCTTTCTCAGCCACTCATCTGGTGTTGGGCACCTGGGTTGCTTCCAGGTTTTAGCTATTATGAATTGTGCTGCTATGAACATAGGAGTACACACCTCTTTTTGGTTGGGTGTTATGGAGTCCTTGGGGTATAACCCCAGGAGAGGAATTATTGGGTCATATGGAAGGTCCATGTCTAGCCTTCTGAGAGTTTTCCAGATTGCTCTCCATAGAGGCTGTACCAATTTACATTCCCACCAGCAATGTAAAAGGGTTCCTCTGTCCCCACATCCTCTCCAGCATTTGTTGCTGCTGTCCTTTTTGATGTATGCCATTCTTACAGGAGTGAGGTGGTATCTTAGTGTTGTCTTGATTTGCATTTCTCTGATAATCAGTGACCTAGAGCAGTTTTTCATATGTTTGTTAGCCTTTTGGATCTCCTCTGTGGTGAATGTATTATTTTTTTTACTAACTAAATTTCTTTAACTGCAAATGTAAAATAAAATTAAGATTGTTAACAAATGTGCTTCTTTGTCTTGAGTTTTATAAGGGGCATGCATTTTGCTTTCTCTGTTGCTTATTTTTTTTTCTTTTTAACTGAAATGATTGGTATCAGTTATATAAATTCATTTCATCTAGGGATATATACACCACAACAGGTCATCTTATCATATGGTTCCCACTAAAAGCATGCAATAATGAATGTTCTAAGCTTTTCATTTTCATTTTCTTTTTTTTTTTTTTTCTACTAGAGCACTGCTCAAGTCTGGCTAATGATGGGGAAGGGGGTGGAGCCTGGGACTTTGGAGCCTCAGGCATGATGCTTTCTTTGCATAACCATTATGCTATCTCCCCCCTCTCATCATTTCACACTTAATTTTTTTCTTACTACCCTTTTAGCCTTAATCTAAAGACTTACTGTTTTTACCAATTTATTGAATGAATAACTGAGCCGACCTAAAAATTTTTCTGTCATTTGAGAAAAGAAACATTCTTCTAATATTTTAATTGTTTTAATAATGATTGACAAGACCATAGGATAAGAAGGGTACAATTCCACACAATGTCCACCACCAGAGTTCTGTATCTCATCCCTTCCCTTGAAATTTGATGAAATTACTGATTTTTTCAATTAGCTATTTCATAAATAAACGTACTGAAATAATTTTAAGCAATAATTTTAGAAGCTGGAAATAAGATCTATAGTATTGATATAAAATATGAGAGTCTCTCTGATTTCCATATTGAGAGCAGAAACTCTAGTTTAATTTAATAAAAAACAAATGACAATCCATTGCTGAGATATTTTTCTATTTATTATTACTATTTTAGTTTCAGTAGGCCTATTTTAGTTATATTCCAAAGGGCCCATGACTATACTAGTGTTTTTTGTTGTTGTTGTTGTTATTTGTTTGTTTTTTTCTGAGCCTGACATCTGATATGCAAGTGGACCCAAGTTATTTTCTGGGAAGATGATGTCATGACTGAAAAAAGGACCAGAAAGCTGGATCAGGGAAGAGAGTAGATCCCAAATATGGGAAATGTGTATAAATATTGTTGACTGTAAACCCCATCAATCTGATCTGATCTGCGGCCCATATTGAGCTTAGGAGCCTATGTGACCTCTGCATCCCTGTAGATCTGAGCTCACATTCTGTGGTCATGCATAGGAACATTTCAAACTTCCTGAATTTCAGAACCCATCTTCCTCAGGTATAGCATAGAGTATGTTGTCCATCCTCCCTTTGAAGGATAGAATATTCTCTACTGTTGTTGATCCATGTTGAGGGCAAGGTCCTATGGGGGACCACCGAGGTGTCTATTGTGTTGCCCCTGATAGAGATGACTGGTAAAAACGGAGAGAGGGATTTATTCGAGTTCTAAGCCCATCTTGTCTGTTTGGGAATCTCAGGACTCCCCAACTAAGGCCCCAGATGATGGGGTGGCCTGATAGTGATTAAAAAGTCATCCTTAAAGTATGCCAGTCTCTTGCCCTTATTCAGCTTTTGTAGTCCTTAATTTGATAAGATTAGCTTTGGAATGACTGAGGGAAGTATAATAGGAAGTAGGTAAGGAGGGTATCTAATTAGGCACTATTTCATTAGGAACTTTATGGTGTCTTTTTAGGTCTTTCTACTTGCTTGCTGCATATACTGACTCCCTGATTTTGCTTGTGGCAATCTAATTTCCCCCTTCATTTCATAATTGCATCACTAAAATTTTAATTAATTGATTACTTTTATTTTCACATGAATATTAATAGTACTCAGTGCCTGCAAGACAAATCTAGTGGTCCTGCTAGCTATCTCCCACCCCCTTTTTATTTACTCTACTGTATGGGATAGAAAAAATCTGAAAGGTTAGAGAACACAGAGAAGGAGAGAGAAAGACTCTTGCAGCACTTCTTCACCTCATATGAAGAATCCCCCTTGCAGGTACGTAGAGACCAGTTTGAACTTAGGTTTAATTTCTTTTTTTTTTTTTTTTTTGTCATCACCAGGATTCACCATGGTTGGATGGGGACATTTTCAGAGACAGACAGACAGAAAAAAAGAGACAGAAAAACCACAGCACCTTAGCTTTTTCCAGTGTGATGAGATTAGGTTCAAAGGGGGCTGCCCAGATGGCAAAGCAACACACTGTCCAAGTGTGTTTCTGGTCCTATTTATTCTAAATAGTTTTCTATATAATTCTATCGCTCCCTGAACATCTAAGAATGATTTTGTGTCTTTAATGAATTTCGTTCACTTCATTGATGAAATTTGTGTCATTCAAATGTATTTTTCTAAATTCAGTTACTGTTTCATCTTGCTTCATTGTAGGTCACAAGAAAGAGTAATAAACAGTAACTAAAAAATACATACATATGGACATACTATGTCGGGTTGTGTCACCGGGGAGAGAACTTGACTGGAGCCCACCTGGGCTGCTGCTTACTCAGTGACGCAGGAGAGGAACCAGGAACTCATGGCTTAGCGGGAACGCAGTGCAATGATGCCTTTATTGATCAGAAAAAAAACTGCCTTTGTATCTTCTGAAATGGAAGTGGCAGGTCAGAAAAGGAAATGGCTAGGACAGGGGGTAGAAAGAGAAAAAAGAGCCCAAAGGTAGCAAGCTTCCATCCAACCAGCGGGATTAAACCAACGCCCTGCAGGCAGGGAGGTCTCAGGCAAAATAATGATTATGTAAATAGACCACAGCATCAAGCAATGCAATGTGGAGCAGGGGGGAGCTGGTGTAATGCCAAACAATAGTAAATGGAGACTAAAATTTAATAGAAAATAATCTAAAACATATAATGCAAAGTGATGATATGGTAAAATTTGCTCAACAAAAACTAACTGCAAGTCAGAAAACATATTTGTTATGATAACCACCTAGTAGATCTTAGCATCCATAGCCACAGAATTTCTCAATACATACTGGGCTTTGATATTTGTAGTCATTGTAACTGATATCTCTGAGTTGGCTTTTTTTCTGATAGAAAGAGTCAGAGGTCTGGCAAAATATCTCACTTGGTTAGTGCACTACTTTGCCCTGTTCATAACACAGCATTGACCCCAGCACTTCCCCCCACCACATTAAAGGAAACATCAGTGTTGTGGACTTTTTGTCTCTACCTATCTATCTATCTATCTATCTATCATTTATCATCTGTCTATATTAAAGATATATATAGAGAGAGACATATACAGTTAGATAAAAGGAGGGACATAAACACATCACACAATAAACATAACAAAATTTCCCTTGGTGTGATGGAAACCAAGTTTTTTTTCCTCTCAGATGTCATTGTTACATTTATTTATTTATTTATTTATTTATTTATTTATTTTATTATATTTTGTTGATTTAATCATGATAAACCAAAGGATAAGAGTGGTACAGTTTCACACACTCCCCACCACTGAGTTCTGAATTCTGTTCTCTCCATTGTAAGCTTTCCTATTGTTTATCCCTCTGAGAGTATGGACCAAAGATCTTTATGGAGTGCAGAAGTGGAAGGTGGTCTGTCTTCTGTAATTGCTTCCACACTTGACATGGGTGTTGGCAGGTCAATCCAAACCCCACTACCTTTCCCTAGTGGGGCAGGACTCTGGAGAGGTGTGGCTCTAGGACATATTGATGAGGTCCTCTGCCTATGGAAGTCAGGTTGGCATCATGGTGGCATCTGCAACTTGATAGCTGAAAAAACATTAAGATATGAAGAAGAACAAATTGTTTAATAATGAGGAACCTGAAGGTAAGAATATAGCAGATAAGGTTTGTGGTCTCCATTTTGGAAAAATCTAGGAAGTCTATTTTACATCAAACTTAGTTGCATTCATAGTAAAGCAGGCAGGCACTCATCCTCTCATATGAGCTAGCTTGTGCACTCTCATCTTGTATACTCACATTGTGTTCTTTTTTAATTAATTTATATGATTTTTATTTATAAAATTGAAATATTGTCAAGACCGTAGGATAAAAAAGGTACAATTCCCATGACCAGAACTCTGTACCCCATCCCCTCCCTTGATAGCTTCCCTATTCTTTCGCCTCCTGGTACTATGGACCCAGGATCATTATGGGGTACAGAAGGTGGAAGGTCTGGCTTCTGTAATTGTGTCTCTGCTGAACATGGGCATTGGCAGGTCAATCCATACTCCTAGTCTGTCTCTCTCTTTCCCTAGTGGGGCAGGGATCTAGGGAGGAGAGGCTCCAGGACACATTGGTGGGGTCATCTGCCGAGGGAAGTCCAGTTGGCATCATGGCAGTTTCTAAAACCTGGTGGCTGAAAAAAAGTTAAGACATAAAGCAAAATAAATTGTTGACTAATCATGAACCTAAAGGCAATAATATTGCAGATGAAGATTTGGTGTCTCCATTTTGGAAAAAACTAGTAGGTCTGTTTTAGGTATATTTCAAGGGTCCCATTAGTTTATTAGTTTTTCCCTGAGCCTGACGTGATATGCAGGAAGACCCAAGTTATTGTCTGAGTAGACAGTGTCATAGTTGGAAAAAGGACTAGAGAGCTGGATCAGGGAAGAGAGTAGCTCCCCAAAATGGGGAAAGTACACAAATAGTGTTAATTGTAAACTCCATCGGTTTGATTTGGGGCCCATAGTTAGCACAGGAGCCTATGTAACCTCTGCAACCCTATAGGTGTGAGCTCACATTTCTATGGTCATGGCTAGGCATTCCAGGCTGCACTAATTTCAGGACCCATCTTCCTTGGGTGGAAGGTAGAGTATGTTATCCAACTTCCCTTCAGAGAATAGACCATTTCCTCCCATTGTTGATCCACATTGAGGGAAAGGTTCTATAGGGACCCTCAAAGGGGTCCATTATGTTGTTCCTGATGGAGATGACCAGTGACGATGGAGAGTGGGATCTGTGAGAGGTCTAGGCATTGTGTTCTAATAGTGTTGATGGTGTTGCTTGGGGTTTGGCCCAGTGGATGAACTGGATTAGAGAGTGTGAAAATCCTGAGAAAAATTACTAGTAATGTTGTATGCTAGAGTAGTAGTAATAGTCCTCTCTGAAACTCATCAATCAATTAATCAATCAATCAGCCTTAAAAGTTCCACCTATGGCCCTATCCATTGAAATTCCCTCATTTACCCACATTTAACCACTATTTACCTAAATTTCTAAATATGCTTCTAGAGTTTTTTTTGAATAAGTTACCATGATGCTCCACTCAGAGATTAAAAAAAAAAATTCCTTTCTTATTTTGTACATTTAGCCTGAAGAGGAGTCAACAGTCTGAAAATATTGTTTCAAGAGATTGTTAAATTTAACAAAAGCATTGCAAAATTGCAGGCAATTGTAAATCCAGTGTTAAAAAATAAAACATATATAAAATATGTAGTTGTGGGTTTTTTTTTGTTTGGTTATTTGTTTTTGTTTTTTCTGACTGGCTTAATTCCTGATCTCGCTGGGCTTTTGGTTTCCTGGGTAGCTAGCTCACAGAACTTTGGTCTCCGCCATCTCTCTTAGTTAGGCCTTTTCACTTCTCACTTTGATATTGCTTTTATAAATAAATCTCTCACTTGTTTAACACTAAGCCAAGCCCAGTGAATTTTTACAGCTGATGTCTGGCAGCAGTGAACAACAGATAGCAGGCCTGGTGACTCTGAAAACATCACAGCCAAAACATTATCATGAACCAGATTATCTTTTTTTTTTGCTGAATACTTATTTATTTTTTCTTTTTATTATTATTATTTTATTACTGTTTTACAGTCACCAGTAAATACGATAGTTTGTACATACATGCCATTTCTCATTTTTCTGAGTTGTGTTTCTATACACATACATGGCTTTATTTCTAACAAACTTTTATTTCTACACATCTCACATATTTCCATGTCTACATATGTCCATATACATGTCTTCTTTGTATTAACTTCTTCATTTTAATAGAGCTAACATTAATTTACAATACTTTGAGCAAGCTGATACATAACACTTGAAAGAGACAATGAAATTCTTTTATTTTTAATTTATTTTCCCTTTTGTTGCTCTTGTTGTTTAACATTGTTGTGATTATTGGTGTTGTTATTGCTGAACAGGACAGAGAGAAATGGAGAGAGGAGGGAAAGACAGAGAGGGGGAGAGAAAGACAGACACCTGCAGACCTGCTTCACTGCCTGTGAAGTGACTCACCCGCAGGGGAATGCCAGGGCTCTAACTGGGATCCTTACCCAGGTCCTTGTGCTACAATCTACGTGTGCTTAACCTGCTGCATCACCGCCCGACTCCCAGATGATGAAATTCTTATTGCAAAAGAATGAGTAAGACCTAACCACTCTTTTACATCTGTCAATTTATTGACATTAAAATTGGCAGAATGAACTATATGAGAAACAGAATTATTTAAAGTAAATAAATACATGAAAAATAAATAACTTTGTATGACAAAAGTACAGACTATTTTAACCTTCAACACATTGCAAAAACTTGATATTTAAATAATGCTAATTGCATGTGGGAAATTATGAAGGTGATGAAAATAAAAAATGCATAAATCAAATTTCCCCCCCTAAAAAAAAGTATTTTAGAAGCACAAATGAGATACTGTTGCATACTTAAGATTGTTTAATGAGATATTTTCTAGTTAATTTGTGAGCACTTAGAAAGTGAAATAAAATTCTAAGGGTCTAATATACTATTAGGACATTTACTGTGATTCACAAGGATATAATAGATACATTGAGTAGACTCTGTTAATTAGTATCTCTCAGGAAGTTGAATTGGTTGAAGAATGATATAGGCAGATGGAGTCATAAAATTTAGAAGATAGTGAAGATTAAAGATAGTTAACTAAGAACAGGGTAATTGTAAAGAAGATCTCAAAGGAAGAATATGACATGTTAAGAAAAATTCTGGAGAGGAAGATAATATAACAATATAAGTGAGTTGTCTCTCAGAGTGGAAGAAATTCCTCTTTTTTAAAAAACACCAGAAACTGCAGTTGCACTAGAGCTGTTTAGAAGATACAATAAATAATGAGACGTCAGAAATGAAGACTTCAAGGATCTAATTCAGTTGTTAATAAATAATTGTGTGCCAGTTGTGTTAGTTTGTGTAACACTAGAAGAAAATAAAGTCAGCTTATTTTTATCTAAGATTTACATCACCAGTATAGCATTAGAAAATGCTTTATTTAGCTTTTTTTTTTTTTTTACATTTGTTACTGGATAGAGACAGGGAGAAATTGAGAGAGAAGCAGGAGATAGAGCGGAAGAGAGACAGAGAGACACCTGCAGACCTGCTTCACCACCTGTAAAGCGACTCTCCTGCAGGTGGGGAGCCTGGGCTCAAACCGAAATCCTTAAGCTGGTCCTTGCACTTTGCTTTGTGCCACGTGCGCTTAACCCGCTGATCTACTGCCTGACTCCCACTTTATTTAGCTTTTAAGCCACTTAGAAAACCTACCATTTGTACCATATAAAGCTGGACAGATTCTTAGAAAACATACTGGGGGTGGAGCCAAGATGGGGACTTGGAAGCTGCTGCTGGAGTGAGCTCCTACAACAGCAGCTGGATAGGCTACCAGGTTCCAGATGCTAGCAGGATGCGACCAGACTTCCCTGGACAGACAATCCCACCAATGTGCCTAGGAGTTCCACTTCTCCACTAGGAAAATAGAGAGACAGGCTGAGAGTATGGATCGAACTTTCAATGCCCATGTTCAGCAGAGAAGCAATTATAGAAGCCAGACCTTCAACCTTCTGCATCCCACAATGATATTGGGTCCATACTACCTGAGTTAAAGAATAGGAAAGCTATCAGGGAAAGGGATGGGATACGGAGGTCTGGTGGTGGGAATTGTGTGAAGTTGTACCCGTTTTATCCTATCGTTTTGTCAATGTTTTTTTATAAATAAATTTTAAAAAAGAGAACATACTTTATATAATAGATGTGCACATAACAATAAATAATACCTAAATTTGCCTAATAGATATTTCTTGCAAGTTAAGTTCTTTAGAATTTTAAATCAATACATAACACAATTACACTATGCAGTAAATTATTATGTATCTATTATGGACACTATGCTGCCAAATGCAACATATTATCTCTGTAAATCACAAAAATTAATTTCTTATACTTTATGGGTGCTATCCTTAACATATATTTAACTCAAAATATTAGTAAATTATAGCATCATCTCTATAAAAGAATAAAAAGACACAAAGAACATTTTTCTAATAAAATATTTCCTTCAGTAAAAAAAAAGAACAGTACTATTTTAACAAAAAAATACATGTGTATGAAAATATATTTCCAAATTTGTATCATTTTACTAAATAAATATTTATTTTAATATTTATTGCTGTGACAATAGTATAGTACATTTCCACATTTTCTTCAGACAGGTGTCAGTAAATTTCACCTTCACCAAATCATAAAAAAAAAAATCTGAGTAACAGAGAGGTGAACTTTCATACCAAAGAAAGGTCAGTCTTTTATTAAGAATTCAAATCCCAGAACTTCACCTGCATATGGTTTAATTATAAATAAATATTTTTTTACTTCATTTACTGATGATTCATGAAGAATTACAATAAATCATGCTTACGTACTTTTCTTCAGTTGGAACTATGAATATTACATCTTTTAAAGAAAATAATACATTATATTTCAGATAAAAAATATATCAGCCATCGTGAGTCAAGCGGTAGTGCAGTGGGTTAAGCGCACATGGCGCAAAGCGCAAGGACCGGCTTAAGGATCCCAGTTTGAGCCCCCGTTCCCCCCCTGCAGGGGAATTGCTTCACAGGCGGTGAAGCAGGTCTGCAGGTGTCTGTCTTTCTCTCCCCCTCTCTGTCTTCCCCTCTTCTCTCCATTTCTCTCTGTCCTCTCCAACAACAACAGCAATAACAACAACAATAATAACTACAACAATAAAAAAGACAAGGGCAATAAAAGAATTTTAAAAAATTTTTAAAAAAGAATATCAGCCATCTATGCAATATCAAAATCACAGTATAATAATATAGTAAGGTAGCATGATATGTCACAAGAACAAAACAGATTAGAAATAACAACACTTGTCATCCAGCTTGGATTCCATTATGGATGTCCTGGCAAAGATGGCATGAACATCAGTTATAGTCGCATATGAATGATGATCTTTCAGGCATTTTCCCCCCTTTTGTTGCCCTTGTTGTTGTAGCCTCGTTGTGGTTATTATTATTGCCATTGTTGATGTCGTTCGTTGTTGGATTGGACAGAGAGAAATGGAGAGAGGAGGGGAAGACAGAGGGGGGAGAGAAAGATAGACACCTGCAGACCTGTCCCACCGCCTGTGAAGCGACTCCCCTTGCAGGTGGGGAGCCGGGGTCTCGAACTGGGATCCTTACTCAGGTCCTTGCACTTTGCACCACATGCGCTTAACCCACTGCACCACTGCCCAACCCCGATCTTTCAGGTATTTTAACTGAGATTTTGTTTTTGGCAGCTGAAACCCAGATTTATGCAATGCATATAAACTTACATCAACTTTGACATAAAATTTTGTTACTTCATTTGGGAAGGTGCCTATATAGTTATGAGTGCTCCCCAGGTTTCTATGCCACCCACCCCCACACACACAAACACACCCTGTTCTGCCCCACATACACACTTACTATGGCAGCATCATCAGTTTTGTAGTGTCTTTCTCTTTCTCTCTTTTTTTTTTTTCCTGGCATGGTATATAGGGCCCTGTATATAATCATGGCAACAAAAATACTTATTAATTCAAACACATTTCCAAAAACACTCTTGACCATTGCTCAGGTAGTCAGTCATGTGGTACAAAGAACTAGCATAGTGGCTAATACAGAACAGAATGTTTTCCTCTCTTCTATCATTTCCCCTTTTTTATTGAGAAAAAAATTAACAGTAGTTTTTAATTTTTTATTACATTTCATGTTTTTTTTAAATTATCTTCATTGGATAGAGATAGCCAGAAATTGATAGGGTAGGGGAGACAGAGAGGGATAGAGAAAGAGAGACACCTGCAGCACTCCTTCACCACTTGCAAAGCTTGCCCCCTGCAGCTGGGAACTGGGGGCTTGAACCCAGGTCCTTGAGCACTGTAACATGTGCACTCAACCAGGTGCGCCACCACCCGGCCCCAGAAAAAAAAAAATTAAAGACTGCCATTATTAGAGAACAGTTTCACATTTCCCCCAAATAGATGTTAACATACTTCATCCACTGCCAAATTACTACCTCCTTCCACCATAGGCTATCAGATTACCAATCCACACATTTCACATTCTCATTTTCAAACCTTGGATCTGCTAAAGGAGACTAAAATGTATTAATAATTCATCTTTTTTTTTCCTTCAGGGTTACCACTGGGGGTAAGGGACGGGGGCGGGGGGCAGGGGACTTGTTGCTGGAACTACTAATCTACTACTACTTGCGGCCATTTTTTTTCTTTTCTTTTTTTCATTTTGGTAGGACAGAGAGAAATTAAGAGGGGTGAAGTGATAGAAAAAGAGAGAAAGAGAGACCTTTGAGAGGGAGAGACACCTGCAGACATGCAGACATGCTTCATTTCTCCTGAAGTGTCTCCACTGCACCTAGGGAGCAGGGGCTCAAACCTGGTTCCTTGTGAGAGGCCTAGCACTTAGTACTATATGCGCTTAATATTATGTGCCACTGCCAAGTCCTCTGTCTCCCTTTCTTTAAGTGTTAAAATTCACCTATGAGTGAGATCATTCAGCATCTGTTCTGTCCTACTCAATCTTAACTATAATAATAATATTCTATGTTATTCTATGGGGAAAAAATAGCAGGACAGATTCTTGTCTCTTTCACTTCAATGAAAGTTTCACTCCTGAGTCCTTAATGATTTCATTGATTTCTAGACTTTTAACTGCTATTTCAAAGCAGGTAATGGTAAGCTTTTGATATCATTTTTGCCATTCTAATTCTTTATCACTTAGTAACTAAATTATTATTTTTTTGCTTTGCACAATGTAATAGGATAATATAATCTTCAACAAGGCAAATGCAGTCTCAATTTTACTCATTTGCAAGTATCCAGAAATAAACAAGCAGAATCAGGATCTAAGATCTGACTGAGGTGTAAAGGAAATATTTTTTCCAGAATTCTAAAGTGAAATATTAAGCAAATAATTTAATATCTCTGTTCAATTCTATTTGTGTAATTCTTTCAGCACCACAGATAGAACATAGCCAAATACTGTTATTACTATATCAATCTGATTCTTTTTACTGGTGACTTTTGAAAATATTAGTTTTCATCATTCAATCAACTAAGAAGTTTGTTTATAATCCTCTATTTACTCTACTCTTACTAATTCTAACTTCATATTATTTTACAGTTTAAACTGTGGAGCATTATATAAAACTGTATGTTGGCCTGTGGTTTCTTTATTAGGTTATCCAAAGAACTGAGATAGGCATCAATAGAAATAATAACTATTTAATGTATCAAATACAAATTATTTATATTGGTATAATTTTTCCATTATGTAATTTGTTTCAAAGAGAATAAAGCTATTCTAATATTTTATTCTTTGAGGTGCAAATTATTTTATTTTCTATAGTTTTATGGTTGTTGAGGTATGTTACTTAACAAGACTTTATATTTTAGGGATAAATTTTATAAGGATATTAAATAAATTTACTCATGTTGCTATATTTGCTTTGAATCTATTATATAAAGTATTCACTTATCCATCTCAGATTTTATGGCGTTTCCTATATATTTAATTAATTTATGTATTGGATAGAGATAAAGAGAAATTGAGATGAGAGGGGGAGATAGGAAGGAAGAGAGGCAGAGAGACTCCTACAGCCATGCTTCGCCATTCATTAAGCTTCTCCCATGCAGGTGGGGACCAGGGGATTGAATCACAGACCTTGCACAGTGTATTGTATGTAATTAACCAATTATGCCACCGTCTGGCCCCTTCTTTCCTACATTTTATACTATGTTCTTGATTATAGATTTCTTCTTATAACATACATGTTTCAGTGTGCTTGTTTTGCTTTCAGGAAATAATGTTATAAATGTGCATAAGTGGTAAGTAAGAATGATCAGCTTTTTATACATATTCCAGAACATGAATCATTAAGAGCAAATTCTGACTTGCCAGCACCTTTGCAATCTCACATCCAGATGCTACTACTCTTCATTATTCCATGGCCTCTATGACCTAACCATTCTGTACATTCTTCTTTCCTTATAACTAAGCTTACTATTAGCTTCTTTATTTTTCTTTTTTTGTTTCACTCAGTTCCACCTTCCTCATCATTTTGATTTGCACTTGCTCACTATGGTCTTTTGATTTCAAAGCTCTCTTAAAGTTCCCCAATAATAGCTCCCAAGATTCACTGGCCAAATATGTCTGTTTCTTATTTTAACATTTGTAAGATTTTACAAATCTTTTAGCCAGTATTTTTACAAGTCAGGTCACAGAGTTCTCACTGATCATTGAGAAGTCTCCATCCACATTGATTGCTTTTTCATGCCTACACTAGTACATATGTTAAAAAATTCTGACTAAGCAAAAGAGAAATTAAATAGTATGTTTTTCCTAACCAGATGCACAAGATACCACATACTATTTTTGTTGCTTTCCAATATATGTTTTTTCTTCTTTTTTAAAATTGTTTATTTATAAAATGGAAACATTGACAAGATTATAGAATAAGAGTGGTACATTTCCACACAGTGCCCACTCCCAGAGCTCCATATCAAATCCCCTCCCTTGATAGCTTCCCTATTCTTATCCTTCTTGGAGTATGGACCCCAGGATCATTATGGAGTGCACAAAGTGGAAGGTCTGGCTTCTGTAATTGCTTCCCCGCTGAACATGGAAGTTGACAAGTCAACCCGTACTCCCAGCCTGTCTCTCTCATTCCCTAGTGGGGCAGGTATCTTGGGAGGTGGTGCTCCAGGACACATTGGTGGAGTCATCTGCCCAGGGAAATCAGGTTGGCATCATGGTATAATCTGGAATATGATGGCAGAAAAATAGTTAAGATACAAAGCAGGAAAAAAAATGTTGACTAATCATGAACAAGAATACTGCAGATGAAAATTTGGGATTTCTGTTTTGGAAAAAGCTAGTAGATACATTTTAGATGTATTCCAAGGGGCCCATGAGTTTACTGGATTTTTGCCTAAGCCTGACAGCTAATATGCTGGAGGGCCCAGGTTATTGTCTGGGGAGATGGTATCATAGTAGGAAAAAGGACTAGAGAGCTGGATCAGGGAAGAGAATATCTCCCAAAGATGGAGAAAGTATATAAATACTGTTAACAGTACACTCCATTTATTTATGCTGGGGCCCATATTAATCACAGGAGCCTATGTAACCTCTGCATCCCTGTAGGTCTGAGCTCATATTCTGTAGTCATGGTAGGGAACATTCCAGGCTGCACTAATTTCAAGACTCATCTTCCTCCAGTGGTAGAGTAAATTTCCCAACCTGCATTTAAAGAATGAGCTATCCCCTAGCATTGTTGATCCACACTGAGGGCAAGGCTCTATAGGGGCCATTAAAGGGGTCTATTATGTTGTTCCTGATGGAGATGACCAGTAACAGTAACAAGAGGGACCTTGTAGAAGTCTAGGCCCATCATGTCTGTGAGGGAATTCCAGGACTCCCTGATTAAGGCCCCAGGTGATGGGGATACCTGGTTGTGACTAAAAGAATGATCATTAAAGTATGCCAGTCTCATGCCTTTATTCTGCTTTTGTAGGCCTTACTTTGTCTGACAAGGTTAGCTTTGTAGTGACTGAAGGATGTGCAATAGGAGGTAGGTGAGGAGGGTATCTAGGTGCAAGTAGAAACTATTTCATTAGGTACTTTATGGTGTCTTTTTAGGTCTTTCTACTTGCTTGCTTCACTTATTGACTCACTGTAGACTATTGTGCACTTTTGCTTTAAGGTATATATTTTCCCCTAACTTATAGATACGTGTACATAAGCCCTATATCATGGACCTTGGTCTATATCTATGTTTTGAAGTTTTGTTAAGAAGTGTGCCACCTGAAATGGAATTAAGGAGTCCCATTTGCTAGGAAAGATCTCACCAGAGTAATGAAGCTGAAGGGTTAACATTTCATGCCTGCGGTCTCTGGACACAGCCCAAAGTGTACCATGCTTAGATGGTACTAGTTGCATTGCTTAGGTTGGGATCAGCAGATGCAGTATCACTTGGTATGACCTGAAAGAAGCATGCAGGAAAGTGAGCCCTACCCTAGAAGTTCCAGGCCTGGGAGAAATATGGGTTTTATAGAGAAAGGGGAATGTTCCTGCTATCTAAGGGTTTAAGAAGGCAATAGATAATTATTGCTATAACCAAATTATTTGGCAATTGGGTTAGATTTTAAAATCCTCTTGTTAACATTTTCTGTATCATACAAGACCTCATCATAATTTATGCCCTTTTATGCTATTTACGTAAAGCTGTATCTTATAAAGTAACACCACTAGATGTTTTTATTTTGCCTAGTCTAAGCTTTTAGAAGATTTAAAATATCTAAGATACAAATGATCAATGAAGCCAAATGTTGGTTCTTTAAAAGATTAAACAAAATTGACAAACCCCTAGCCAGACTCACCAAACAAAAAAGAGAGAAGACTCAAATTAATAGAATTGTAAACGATGGAGGAGATACCACAACTGACACCACAGAAATCCAGAGAATCCTGCGAAACTTCTATAAAGAACTACACACCACCAAGCTAAAGAATCTGGAAGAAATGGAACAATTCCTAGAAGCATATGCCCTTTCAAAACTGAACCAGAAGAACTACTAAATGCACCAATCACAGACAAAGAAATTGAAAGCGTTATTAAGAATCTCCCCAACAACAAAAGTCCTGGACTAGATGGCTTCACAAAGGAATTCTACAAAACATTCAGGAAACAGTTAGTACCCATACTTCTGAAGCTTTTCCATAAGACTGAAGAAACAGGAATACTCCCCTCCACCTTCTATGAAGCCAGCATCACCCTGATACCAAAAGCTGATAGGGACAGAACAAAAAAGGAAAACTACAGATCAATATCTCTGATGAACATAGATGCCAAAATATTAAACAAGATCTTGGCCAACCGGATACAGCAACATATCAAAAATATTGTTCATCATGACCAAGTGGGATTCATCCCAGGAATGCAAGGCTGGTTCAACATCCATAAGTCAATCAATGTCATTCACCACATCAATAATAGCAAAGCCAAAAACCACATGATGATCTCAATAGATGCAGAGAAAGCCTTTGAGAAAATCCAACACCGATTCATGCTCAAAACTCTACACAAAATGGGAATAGATGGGAAATTCCTCAAGATAGTGGAGTCTATATATATAGCAAACCTACAGCCAACATCATACTCAATGGACAGAAGCTGAAAGCATTCCCCCTCAGATCGGGGACTAGACAGGGCTGTCCACTGTCACCGTTACTCTTCAACATAGTATTGGAAGTTTTTGCCATAGCAATCAGGCAAGAGAAAGAAATCAAAGGAATACAGATTGGAAGGGAAGAAGTCAAGCTCTCACTATTTGCAGATGATATGACAGTATACATAGAAAGACCTAAAGAATCGAGCAGAAAACTACTGGAAGTTATTAGGCAATATAGCAAGGTATCAGGCTACAAAATCAATGTACAAAAATCAGTGGCATTTCTTTATGCAAACACTAAATCTGAAGAAGAAGACATCCAGAAATCACTCCCATTTACTGTTTCAGCAAAATCAATCAAATACCTAGGAATAAAGTTGACCAAAGAAGTGAAAGACTTGTATGCTGAAAACTATGAGTCGTTACTCAAGGAAATAGAAACTGATACCAAGAAATGGAAAGATATCCCATGCTCATGGATTGGAAGAATATCATCAAAATGAATATTCTCCCCAGAGTCTTATACAAATTTAATGCAATACCCATCAAAGTTCCACCAAGCTTCTTTAAGAGAATAGAACAAACTTTACAATCATTTATCTGGAACCTGAAAACACCTATAATTGCCAAAACCATCTTAAGGAAAAGAAACAGAAATGGAGGCATCACACTCCCAGATCTCAAACTATATTATAAATACATCATCATCAAAAAAGCATGGTACTGGAACAAAAATAGGCACACAGACCAGTGGAACAGAATTGAAAGCCCAGAAATAAATCCCCACACCTATGGACATCTAGTTTTTGATAAGGGAGCCCAAAGGATTAAATGGAAAAAGGAGGCTCTCTTCAATAAATGGTGCTGGGAAAACTGGGCTGTAACATGCAGAAGAATGAAATTGAAACACTTTATCTCACCAGAAACAAAAATCAACTCCAAATAGATCAAAGACCTAGATGTCAGACCAGAAACAATCAAATACTTAGAGGAAAACATTGGTAAAACACTTTCCCACCTACACCTCAAGGACATCTTTGATGAATCAAACCCAATTACAAGGAAGACTAAAGCAGAAACAAACCAATGGGACTACATCAAATTGAAAAGCTTCTGCACATCCAAAGAAACTATTAAACAAACAAAGAGACCCCTAGTAGAATGGGAGAAGATCTTCACATGCCATACATCAGACAAGAAACTAATCACCAAAATATATAAAGAGCTCAGCAAACTTAGCACCAAAAAAGCAAATGACCCCATCCAAAAATGGGCAGAGAATATGAACAAAACATTCACTACAGAGGAGATCCAAAAGGCTAACAAACATATGAAAAACTGCTCTAGGTCACTGATTGTCAGAGAAATGCAAATTAAGACAACACTAAGATACCACCTCACTCCTGTAAGAATGGCATACATCAAAAAGGACAGCAGCAACAAATGCTGGAGAGGTTGTGGGGACAGAGGAACCCTTTTACATTGCTGGTGGGAATGTAAATTGGTACAGCCTCTGTGGAGAGCAGTCTGGAAAATTCTCACAAGGCTAGACATGGACCTTCCATATGATCCAGTAATTCCTCTCCTGGGATTATACCCAAGGACTCCATAACACCCAACCAAAAAGAGGTGTGTACTCCTATGTTCATAGCTGCACAATTCATAACAGCTACTACCTGGAAGCAATCCAGGTGTCCAACAACAGATGAGTGGCTGAGAAAGCTGTGGTATATATACCCAATGGAATACTATGCCGCTATCAAGAACAATGAACCCACCTTCTCTGACCCATCTTGGACAGAGCTAGAAGGAATTATGTTAAGTGAGCTAAGTCAGAAAGATAAAGATAAGTATGGGATGATCCCACTCATCAACAGAAGTTGACTAAGAAGATCTGAAAGGGCAACTAAAATCAGGACCTGACCAAATTGTAAGTAGGGCACCAAAGTAAAAACCCTGTGGTGAGGGGTAGACATGCATCTTCCTGGGCCAGTGGGGGGTGGGAGTGGATGGGAGTGTATGGGATGGATGTGTCACAGTCTTTTGGTGGTGGGAATGTTGTTTATGTACATCCTAGCAAAATGTAGACATATAAATCACTAGTTAATTAATATGAGAGGGGGAAAATCAATTGTATGTCTCAAAGTTTTTCAAAACACAAATTAAATCTTTTTAATATATAGGCTGTGTATTTGATATGCGGACTCTCTCAAAAGCCTACACCAAGTAGATCAGAAGCATCCAATAGCACAGCTATATACAAGATATTGGGTACTGTACAGCAAACCATAACAAAAGGACTTTTCAAAGTTAACCCCATTACCAAATAATGTGATGATAACATTAAGTATCGATTGTCTTTTTGAACCCTAAGACAGCAGGAACCTCACATCTCCAGTATAGAGCCTCTACTTCCCCCAGTCCTGGAACCAATGGATAGGGCCCACTTTCCCGTATGCCTATCCCAATCCATATCAAATAATTTTGCATCTGCCGATCACAACCTAAACAACGCAACGATTGCCACCTCAACATGCTTCACTTCAGACTATGTCCAGAGACTTCACGTGTGGAATGACAACCCTTCAGCTTCATTACTCGCGTGAGACCTTTCCTTTCATAGTATACTCTAATTTCATCTCAGGTGGTTCACTTTCTAACAAAGTCCCAAAACCTAGATATACACCAGTTTCTGTGAGAGAGAGCATATGTTCACATGTATCCATAAACTACTGCAAAGTGTATACCTGAAAGCAGAAGTACACTAGAGTTTGCAGTGAGTACCTCCCTAACACTTCCTCTCCACTATTCCAAGCTTTGGGTCCATGATTGCTCAACAATTTGTTTGGCTTCGTATGTTAACTCTCTTTTCAGTCACCAGGTTCCAGATGCCATCAGGATGCTGGCCAGGCTTCCCTGGATTGAAGACCCCACCAATGTGTCCTGGAGCTCAGCTTCCCCAGAGACATGCTCTACTAGGGCAAGAGAGAGGCAGACTGGGAGTATGGACCGACCAGTCAACGCCCATGTTTAACGGGGAAGCAATTACAGAAGCCAGACCTTCTACCTTCTGCAACCCACAATGACCCTGGGTCCATGCTCCCAGAAGGATGGAGAATGGGAAAGCTATCAGGGGAGGGGGTGGGATATGGAGATTGGGTGGTGGGAATTGTGTGGAGTTGTACCCCTCCTACCCTATGGTTTTGTTAATTAATCCTTTCTTAAATAAAAAAAAATTATAAGAAAATTCCATTATTAATAGTTGAGAACATAATTCGTAATATTGCTTTTTCCAGGATATAATTTCACATCTCCTCAAGGTATGTGTTAGCACAAGTCACCTACACCAAAGTGTCAGTCTCCTCCACTTGGTTCTGCCATAGTTTTAAACCCTTCTCCTCCCACACCCCAGCCTTTTATAACTTTAATTCTGTGTTTATATTAAGGGTTTATTTATAATTCACCCCATAATTTTCCCTGATTTCTTTCTTAAATTCACATATGAGTGTGTGTGTGTGTGTGTGTGTGTGTGTGTGTGTGTGTATTTGTTTTGATTTTGATAAGGAGAGAGAGAGAGAAACCATAGCAAGAAACCTTGCTTCAATGAGGTGGGGACTTGTGTTAAATCTGGATTATGCACAAAGGAAAGCAATGCACTTTCTAAGTGAGATATTTTACTAGTATTCTTTATTCTTTCTGGCTTATTTCACCTAGCATACTGCCTTCAAGATGCATGCATGCTGTAGCAAAGCACAAGATATTTTTTCTTATAGCTAAACTGCATCCTATTATGTATATATAGCACATAAGTGAGAATGACCTACATCAAAGACAGAAACAAGTGGAAGCAAACTAACATTTTTTTAAACTGTTGACAGAAATGTAAATTAACCCAACACTATGGAAAATAGCATGTAGATTCCTAAAAACTTTTAAAACAGCCCTTTCATAAAATCCAGCCATACCTTTCCAAGATTATTTTGTCTAAAGCACACAGAAACACTTAGCCAAAGAAATACATAAACAAATTTCACTGCAATGCTCTATGCAGTAGCTAAAACACAGTAAAACATCCATTTGCCAAATGAAAGACTAATGGATCCACAAGTTTTTCGCAATGATTAAAACAGAGCAGTACACTAAAATTTGTAACAGCAAAGAAATATTGACATTATTCACATAAAGAATTTAAATGTATCTAAATTTTGCATTCATATCATTAGTGTCCACACTTGGTGGACATGAGATTTCAACCTTTTCATCCAAGAAATGATTGTAAAAATTCGACTTCTAGGAGAACACATGAAGGATATTAACTTGCTGGTTACAAGTTTTATAAACATTCCTTCCAATGAGAGTTAATTTGGCTTTTTTTCCCTTTTCCTTCCTCTTTCTTTCTTTCTTTCTTTCTTTATTTCCTCATTGCTTTCTTTCTTTTTTTATAACAGAACACAGAAGTTTGAAGACTATGATCTCATTATGTTAACAATTGCTGACTATCCTGAAGCTCAGTATAGACATATGTCATGACGACTTGACCTGCTTGCTCCATTGCTCAGGGTGAAGTGATACTCTGTAGTAGGTCTACAAAGCATGGGTTGTTTGCTGCCAGATGTGCCAATAAATGTGACCATGCTACTGAGATTAAACCACTCTGAAAAAGACTTGGATGGCTAGAGACACTTTCCCTCCCACAGGGAATTTGAAATTGATCCATTAAACTTACTGTAGCAAAACACAGAATTTGGAATTGTTATGTAGTTTGCTTGGAAGTTTCCTATGTTTAATGCAAATCTATGACAGTCAACAATTCAACATAGAAAGATCAAGCTATAGATAATAAGGGTTCTATTTCAGAGCCTACAGGCATTGAGAAGAATGTGTATATTTCCTTTAAATCAAGCTAGGATTAAATCAAGCAAGGGATCATTCTACAGGTATATGAAATGTCTAGAGAAAAACAACATAGACATGATCTTTAGAATACTATTTTCAGTTGATGGATAATAGAAATTATCTCATTATTTATTCACATTTCATAATCTGGCTATTGGTTTGCATACATTTTCTAATATTTTGATAAATATAGCTTTCAGACTTAAAATTGTTTAATATTAACAAATTACTGCAATTTAATTCTAAACAGAACAAGAATAGAGACTTCTAGGGAATTTAAATGTGAGTTGATTTTAAAGCCCACAAATTAAAAAATGTGGGTATCAGCTTAACTTTTCTGTTTAATGTAGCCAAGTTTTATGTACTGCTCCATGATCTTAAAAATAACTTGTAAATGAGATAAAATATTATAATTAGATAGATAAAAATTACCAAAATTATTTTACATGTTATACCTTGTCTAGAATAATAGCACATTTGAAAACATAGAAGGAAAATATATCTTATTTTTATATAGTTCAACTAGTATTATCCTATGAAAGTGAAACAGTGTAACAAAAGAGAACACATCAAGGTGGCATTGATCTAGAAAGTTATAACACTTAGCAATTCTTAACAATACGCAAAAGTTATAGGGACAAAAAAGTAACTTAAATAATGGCTTCTGAAATTATGGTAGTTTAGCAATTTCAGTTGATTTAAAAGATTAAGTAATTTTCATAGTGAGTTCTAAAAAAGTTAAATCCAGAGTAACCCATTATAAATGTCTATAGGAACAAGGCAGACTATTCTGAGTATATTGTATGTCTGTGAGAAAATTATTAACTTGTAGCCAACATTAGAAATTATAATAAAGTTTCTAATGTCCATAGCCAGAAGCAAATTAAAAAAGGAAATTTTGAAATTCAAAAAGAATGAAAGTTATCATTCTATCATTGGGATTTAAAGAGGGTTTAACTGCATCTGAAAAAATGAACATGTGAGAAAGGATTAAAAAAATATCTAGCTTATTGTTTTCTCTTCTGAGCTTGCATTTCAACCTCTGCCTATAAGTGAGATCATCCCCTTTTAAGAGAAAACACTAAGCAGAACTTGGACTGGAGTTGGTGTATTGCACCAAAGACTCTTGGATGAGTGGGGGGAGGGGTGGCTTCAGGTCCAGAAACATGATGGCAGAGGACTTAGTGGGGGTTGTATTGTTATGTGAAAACTGGGTAATGTTATGCATGTACAAACTATTGTATTTACTGTTGACTATAAATCATTAAGCCCCTAACAAAGACAAAAGAGAGAAAGAAAGAGAGAGAGGAAGGAAGGAAGAAAGAAAGGTAGGAAGGAAGGAAGAAAGAAAGGAAGGAAAGAAAGAGAGGAAGAAAGAAAGAAATATGAGGAGCCCCCACCCCCCAAGCCTGAAGGGTTAGTTCCACATGGCACAAGGCACAAGGACCTGCCCAGGGATCTGGGATGTAGCCCAGGCTCCCCACATGCAGGGGGGTCACTTGGCTGTGGTGAAACAGGTCTTTAGGTATCTTTTTCCCTCTCTCCCTGTCTTCCCCTCCTCTCTCAATTTCTCCCTGCCTTATCCAGCAGCAAGAGCAGTAAAGGCAACAATAACAACAACAATAAGGGGAAAAAAAACTAGCACACAATCTTAAATATAATAAAAGTCCTTATTCAATAATATATAATAAACAAAAGAGCATTTTAATTTCTACTTTATTTGTTAATTTAAGGAATTTTGTAGAATTTACAGTAGAACTCAATATTGAATGATTTAGTCTAGAAATTCACTTTCTCTTTAGATGCTATTAGCTGTCCAAGTTTTTCTAGATTAATGCTTATTTCATGATTTGAAAATTTGTTTAGTCTAAAGATTTATTCATTTAGTATCTTTAGAAGCACTACTAAAATACTATGATTAATCTCTGAATCTTCCAGATTTCCATGGTTGATTTAAAATCCATGCGAAGGTATTACCACTTCAAGCATAGGAACTCAAGTTACTCTTTTCGTTTGATTCCCTCACAATATTAAATGTATTTCTTTATTATTTATTTTATTTATCTATTTGATATAGAATTTTAGATGGGGGGAGTTGGGCACAGCAGGTTAAGTGCAGGGGGCACAAAGCACAAGGACAGGAGGTTCAAGGGCGGCTCGACTCCCCACCTTCAGGGGAGTCACTTCATAAGCTGTGAAGCAAGTCTGCAAGTATCTATTTTTCTCTCCCCTTCTCTGTCTTCCCCTCCTCTCTCCACTTCTCTCTGTCCTATCCAACAACAACGACATCAATAACAGCAACAACAATAATTATAACAATTAAACATCAAGGGCATGAAAGGGAATAAACACAAATAATTAAAAAAAAAGAATTTTAGAGGGAAAGGAAAAATAGAGAGGGGGAGAGAGAGAACTGCTTCACTGATTCCAATCTTTCTTGCTATAGATGGTAACTGGGGACTTGAACCTGGATCCTTGCATATTATATCATGTGCACTCAACCTGACCCTCCATCTTTTGGAAAAAAAAATATATATATATTGAATGTCTTAAGTGTCCGAAAGATAGTATGATAGGCGGTGTATATGCCATGCTGTATGTGTGGCCAGTTTAGACTCCCAGTACTACACAAGAGGTTCCGAGTCATAGCAAGATGTAAACTGTGTAGAGGTTTGCTCATTTGTTTGCTTATGTGTTGTGTATTGTTGTTAATATTGACAATTTAGACAATGAGGGAATGTATATCCAACTTCTTTAAATAAAAGAGATTCATCCGGTTTTAGATCATCTGCTATCAACAATGCAACAGCTAAATGGGACAAGTAATCACTGTCCACATCATAAGACTATAGCATCTAGGCAGAGGTGGTAGGGTACCTGGTTGAGCATATACATTACCGTACGTAAGAACTCAGGATCAAATGATCAAACCCACAGTCCCCATCCCATTATTAGCAATGAAGTAATACTGCTAGTGTCTCTCTTTACTTCTTTTAAGCTCCCTCTCCCCTCTCAAATTTCTCTCTCTACTATATTAAAAAGAAAGAAAATAGAAGATGATTCCCAGAAATGGTGGATTTACCATGCAGGCTCAAACCTCATAAATAACCCTGGTGCCAAAAAAAAAAAAAAAAAAACAAAGTAAAGAAATATACAGGGTCAAGTAATCTATACTCTTAAGCACTGCCATCACTTAAAGTTCTTAACAACTTCATTTATAAATCACTTATTTAGCATTTACATACAATAAGATTTGACAAAGTAGGTTATATTTTCAATTAAATATGAATACAGAAGTAAAATGTATATATCATTTAAAAATATGTAAATGAAAACAAAACTAAAAAATGATAATCTTTTTTTGCAAGTGATAGAAATTTGAGCACATAAGGGAAATGAATAATAACTCAAATAATTTGACATAAATTAATTCCATAACAGATAGACATGTTTATTTTTAAAGCATGTTTAATTTAATGTGAGATAAACTCATACACACACACAAAGACAGAAAGACAATGAGAGACCAAACCACTGCTCAGTTCAGACTTACGAAGCTGTAGGTTTGAACCTATATCTTCTGAGAGTCAAAGAGTAATCTGCTATTTAACCATTATGCTATCTCCCATTCATATTACTTTACTCTATTTTTCCAGTAATTTGAGAAATAATTAGGAAAATATAGATTAACTTATAAGGATTAACTAGGTAGAAAATATTCTTTCTACCTAGGAATCCTTTGAGACTGCTGTAAACGATTCATATAGTTGACAACTCATTTATTTATAGTCTTTCATTCCTGATTCAATTCTTTATCATATCTGCTGATTCTTTCAAAAGAAACACCCATACTAGACTTCAGGGTAAGAACAACAGTGGCCAAATTGTTACTATAACTATAGTTAAGGTCACTGATAATATTGATAACTCATATCTATCTCCATCCAAGTCACACCCATCACAAGAAGTAATAAACAAGAATGGCCTAAATGTTTGAATGGGAGTGAGAATTTTTAAGAGAAGAAAATAGAAATTCAGCCACACATACAAATATAGCCTACAATCCATAAAATTGCAATGATTAAATCATTTGCCTGTCTTAACTTCTTTCAGGTAGCAGGCTTCCTGTGCTAGGAAACCAAATAAAGTTACCAGAGCTCCACAATGAACAGGATTAAGTAAACCTGCCAGCTGGAAATCTAATTAAATCCACTGAACCATAAAGTATACAAATATCTAGTATCTTCAATGGTCCAAGTAAAATAAATAAATAAATACAAACTGTACAGTTTCAGGAAAATGGGAGAGGTAAAGATGTGGGTCTCAGATCATCCCAGAAAAGCAAACTTAGGAGAAGTATAGAGTGAAATAGCATCCCTAATAATAGTTAATTAGTGAGAAATAAAGATACACGGTGAAATAAAGATAAATGGTGTTAATATTGGAAAAACACTTTGTTAATATGAGAATGATGGGAATTTTATATCATGATAGCTTTGATGACTTAACCGCATTAGTTGTATCTGATTATCATATAGCAAATTTATCTCTGTAGTGAAGTTCCTATCTTACATGTTCTGAAAGAAACTAAATTCTGGTGGGGGTATTGCATAATGGTTATGCAAAGAGACTTTCATGCCTAAAGCTCTCAAGTCCCAGGTTCAGTCCCCCACACCACCAAAGCCAGAGCTGAGCAGTGCTCTGGTAAAAAAAAAAAAAAAAGAAAGAAAGAAAGAAAGAAAGAAAGAAAGAAAGAAAGAAAGAAAGAAAGAAAGAAAGAAAACTAAATTTTTGGAAAAGAGATGAGGAAGGCTGCTACTGTCTGTGATAGTTTCATTTCCAATATATTCTGTTTTAAAAATAGAAGCTCTCTTTCAATACTGTTTTGTCACCAAATTCCAGTAGATATGCATGGACTCTCTGTATTTCCCCTTACATAAACTCATTTTTTCTTTGAAAATTGGTTTTTATAATCACACCCAGATTAATACAATTTCTTTATTTTATTATTTATTGTTGTTTCTAGAATTTCACTGATAATGGATGACTTTTTTTAGCTAGAAAGAGTCAGGGAAAAAAGGAAAGACACCACAACACCAGCGCTGAAACTTCTTCCAGTATGGGAAGGGTGTAGGTAGGACTTGAACCTGGATTAAGTACAGGGAAAGTGAATAGTCTCCCAGGTAAGCTATTTTGCTGACTCAACACAATCTATTTTAACTTTTCGTAAGCCTTCCTTTTACTCAGGTCTCCAAATGAAAACTTTACACAAGAATCACCAAGAAATTACCCCAGGGGCCACAGATTAGCACCATAGTTATATCAACAACAGAAAGAAGACTGACTGTCAGATGGCATCACTGAAGAGGCTAACTAATAACCAAAGAAGGTCATTGAAATTCTTTGCTGGGATTGAATTTCTGACCTCAGAATAATGATGTATTATTTTGTTTGAGGCACATATACCACATTTTATTAAGCTTCATTCCTAATTATTTCTTTTCAAACTATGCTATTATCTTGCCACCTATTCCATAGTGTATATTGCTGAATTTTCATCCTATTTCACAATTAATGAATAAAGACAAATTAAAGGATTAATGATTTAACTCAGAAAACTTTCTAGTATCATTTTATTCCTTTCCTCAATAGAATGTCACATTAATCTGTATTACCAGTATCTTTTAAAAAATTTTAATATTTATTTATTTTAGCTTTTGTTGCCCTTATTGTTTTTTTAATTGTTGTTTTACTTATTATTATTGTTGTTATTGATGTTGGCATTGTTAGATAGGACAGAGAGAAATGGAGAGAGGAGGGGAGACAGAGAGCGGGAGAGACACCTGTACACCTGCTTCACTGCCTCCACTGCAGGGGCTGCTTCACTGACTCCCCTACAGGGCTCAAACCAGGACCCTAAAACTGGTCCTTCTGGTTGGCTTCAAGTGCGCTTAACCAGCTGCGCTACTGTGACTCCCTATTATCAGTATCTTTAGGCTACAGAAACAGTGGAGGATGGGGTGGGACCAACAAAATATCTTATTTGGGCAATGCAATTGCTTTGCCATGCATGGGACCCAGGTCTGAGCCTGGCCCCCCATTACACTGAAGGAAACTTTAAAGCAGTATTCTTTATCTCTCTGTATCTTTATTTCTCTATCTTTCTATCTCTCTCTATCTTTAACATTTATATATATTTCTACTGTAAAAGTCAATCTGGAACAGCAAAATCCCAGTGACAATGATAACAAAAAATAGTATGAGATATATAGGAAAGACTTTAGAATCAAATAACAGACTGCATTGAACAATATTGCATATAGGTTTTGCTTAATTTGTTAATGAGGGAAGACAGAATGGACAGTTTCAAGTAGTGGTGATTAAAAAGATGCCTAAATCATCAGCCCCATAGTCTATATTGTCAATTAAATTAAACTGAACTGACAACTGCATGGATGGCATTTTTGTGGAGATGTGTGGCAAGTGTTAAACACTGAAATATTTAATAGAAAACAATAGGAAATCATAATGATGGAGTATTTGTTGTGTTTATGAACTCTGAAGATGACATTAAACAAGAGGAGGAAGAAAGACAGCTGAAAATGTAGACTATAAAATCACCATTCAAGAGGACTTTAAAGAATGAGAAAAAAACATATATACACAGTCAAGGGGGGTTTGGAGGTGCTGAGGTGGTACACCAGGATAAGCACACATAGTATGGAGCATAAGGATGGGCAAAAGGATCCAGTTTGAACCCCTGACTCCCCACCTATAGGGAATCCCTTCAAAAGTGGTGAAGCATGTCTGCAGGTGTCTTTCTCTCTTCCTATTTTCTCCTCCCCATCCATTTCTCTCTGTCCTATCCAAAAACCTGAAGAAAAACAAATGGCCACAGGAGCAGTGGATTCTTAGGGTAGGCACTGAGCTTCAGCAATAAACTTGGAGGCAAAACAAACAAAAAATGCAGGCAAGATAAGATTTCTTTATCTGGTAAGAAAAAATACTTCTTCAATTCAAAAATCCCAGAAATGCATGTATGGCAGAAACATTGCTAAGTGTCATAACAGATAATAATCTTGCAATAATCAGTGACACAATTCTGGAGAAAATAAACATAATAGTGAGTGGTTAAGTAGGAGCCTTGCACTGAGAACTCATGAGGAAATTTCTATATTCTACTTAGAAGTACCTTGACTAATGTTTCTATAAAGAAAATCAAGGCTTCTTGGGGAAAAGAAGAAGAATGATGAAAAAACTAAATAGGTCTAAGGTTTAAAATGAGTTATAATGAAAAGACTAAGAAATGTTTACACTGGAGGGGACAAGACTGTGAGAAGACAAGTTGTAATGCATAATACAATGTAAGGACCAATACTCAGGTCATATCCACCAAACCCACTCATGTAAGGAAGAGAGTGAGAAGTAACACATAACTGATACTATCTGGCATGCATTTCTAAGAGTTGATAAAATACTAGCAGTAGATACTGCTAAGATCAGGATGAAGACTGATTTTCCTTTGAAGAGAAAGGTAAATACAATCCTATCTAACTCACAATAGACTAAATTGTCTTCAATTTACTTCTAATCTTCATAGAAATGTGGTACATTGATTCAGACAAGCTGTTAAACAAGCAGCAATTCTCAAGATAGATCTTTATAAAAATTACAAATTATAACAGTGTGGACCAAGCCAGAAAGTGCATACTGTTGAGTTTGATTTAGTTTCCTGCAAGGAGCACCCTTTTGAAGACCTTAATACCTACTAAGTGATGAGTTTATACTTTGCAAGCTGTTAAACTGAGCACATTGATAATTTTCCTAGTGTCTCGCTCTGTAGACAGTATTATTATCTCCAGACTGTGGTGTAGAAATTAAGGTTTACTCAATGAAGCACCAGGCTCAGAACCATGTAGCGACAGGATGCTATTCAAATTCATGCTTGTTTGACACTAAAATCCATGATCTTAATCGCAAATAATATTAAAGTAGGAATTGGATTTTCTTTCTATTTTTCCCTGCTATTTATCCAGAACTATATAGGAGGTAGGTGCATGAAGAGTATTTTTGAAAAATCATTACCTATCACATTTTTTTTGAAATATAGAGACAAGTTGAAAAACACAAAGATTCCTATGTAAACAGAGGAATGGAATTTTAATATGCAGCATTGTAGAATTTTAATATGTAGCATTTAATATGTAGCATGTCTCAAAATAATGTATACTACCTTTAACAAAATTACAAGATCACTTTGTATGATTAAGATAATGCCTGAGTAGTAAGAGATGGTAGACATTCATTTGCTAATTTTGTGAATTCAGTTTTTTGTTTGAGGTCCAGCACCACCTGGAATGATTACAGCAGAGTCAGGGAAAGATCCACAGAACACGGTGGATCTCTGTTTATCTCTGTCTTTAACTCTCTATCCAAAATAAAAATAAAAGTGTTAGCCTGGGTACAAAGTATCATGCATACATCAATCTCTGGTACCACAGCAAAAAAAAAAAAATGCTGGAATTTCATCTTTGCTGTTTGAATAACAACAAACACTCAAAATGTATGATCAAGTGACAATGTAAATGAAATCTGGGCAATGATCAAAGTATTATTTTCATTTCCATTCTTTATTTTAGACAGACATTAATTAAATGATACTGTTCTCTCAAGTTAAAATAAATGTATATTAATAAGAATTGAGATGTAATGGGCTGATGAAAGACATATCCACAATATCTCATTTATACTTCTAAAATGCAAAAAACTCAGTCTCTGTAATAGATATCAGTGCTCAATCTGATTAAATGAGAATAATGGGAAAACTTGGAGTGATATGAGGTTATTAAATATCCATTTCTTCTCTATTCAACACTAGTATTCATATGTTCCATTGTATCTGTAAATAAATTTAGTTACATAGGATTCCCTCTGCATGCCAGAAGTAGTAAGTGACGCCCTGTTATAGTAAATGAAGGTGGTCAAATGCATTGTGATAGAATGATATTGGTACTTTGGTGGTGGGTGATGTGTACAAAGGTGCCTTGAAGTAAAATGTTTTCGATTTGATCTTATTACATAACCATGTAATCACCCATAGTGATAGATATCACCCATAGTGATAGATATCTGACATTTTTTCTTCTTTCTCTTAACCAATCTTATCTTTCAAAAGTTTATTTTAAATACAGTAACTAGATTTCCTTTAGAAACTGTGAGTTAATTCACACTAGCTATCTTAATAAACCCAGGAATTACCTATTTTGAGCAAAGTTGCATACCAAGTTCCTAGAAGAAGATATGTCACATGGCAGTCATGTGAATCTATTACTGCATGGTTAATTAATTTGTTTAAATGATTTTGTAAGTTTTAGTTGATGTATATACACTGTAGTGGGTTTATGGAATTGGAAGTCAATAATCAAAGGCCTGAAGTTATTCTGGTTTTGACATTACTGGGGTATACAATTAGCCTTGGGTAACTGAGTGACAGTATAAGAGACATACAACAGTTTTAAATAATAACTATAGGGCTGATTAAATAGTTCATTTGGACAGTGTGCAGATTTTCATAAGTTTGAGTCTTGCCCCCATTATATTGAAGAAAGTTTTGGTGCTGTGGTCTTTTTCATTCTTTCTGTCTTGCAGACTGCCCATTGTTATCTAGGCAAGTAAAATTAACAAAATTAATAGAATATTAATAAGCGGCCTTTGACAAATGGTCCTGTCCAATGTATTTTAATTAACACATTCTAGTATTTATGTGTAGTCTACACTTTCCATAAAATCAATTAACAGTGTATGTGTCCTAAGATATTGAATAAATGATTTATGAAAAAAATAGTAAGAGCATAAGATACAGAAGAAATTAAAATACAGTTTATGTAGGAATTCATTTGAATATTTGATGTGTTAGTTTATGAACAAGTCACAGAATTCAATTCTAGGATTAAAAGCAGAAAGAGCTTCCTCTGTCATTTTTTTTCCTTAGAAAGAGCATAATGTGTCCTGGAGCTCCTCTTCCCTAGAGACCCACCCTACTAGGGCAAGAGAGAGGCAGACTGGGAGTATGGACCGACCAGTCAACGCCCATGTTCAGCGGGGAAGCAATTACAGAAGCGAGGCCTTCTACCTTCTGCAACCCTCAATGACCCTGGGTCCATGCTCCCAGAGGGATAGAGAATGGGAAAGCTATCAGGGGAGGGGGTGGGATATGGAGAATGGGTGGTGGGAATTGTGTGGAATTGTACCCCTCCTAACCTATGGTTTTGTTTCTTAAATAAAAAATAAAAAAATAAAAAATAAAAATAAAATTTTAAACCCCCCCAAAAAAAGAGCATAATAAGGGTAAAATACAAAATCCATTAATGTGTCACATTGTACTAAATGCTGTGAGGAATGATCCTTATGGGATGCATTTGGAAATAGGCCATGTGGGTAAAATTCATTCTGACTCTTGTTAGTTTGACAAATGCATCTATCCTGGCAGTGAATATTAACTTTCAGCGGCATAAAGGATGGCTTAATGTTCACAAATTTTTCCTGATGAGAATAAGATGTTAATCCAATAATAAGACTGTCAACAAGTTAGTCAGTTTCTAGTATTGATGAAAATATCACCTGTTCTATCTGCATAGGAAGTAGAAAAGACTGCAGTTGTACATTCATTAATATTTTCACTACAATGTTAAAAAAATAATCTACAAGCCTTTTTAGAACCTTCCTGTCTTTCTCCTTTAGAGTTTTGGCTCTAAAGTATTTTAATAACTCATAGCAGATCTGCTTCACCCTGTTATAGCCATTTATTTGATTATTTTTCCCTTTTAAAAATTTTATTAGTTGTTTAATAATGATTAACAAGATTATAAAATAACAAGAGTACAATTCCATGTTGTCCCCACCACCAGAGCACCCTGTCCCATTCCCTCCATTGGAAGCTTCCTTATTCTTTATCCCTCTCTGGAAGTATGGACCAAAATTTTCTTTGATTTTTAAGTTACATTATGAATGAGGTTCACCTATGAATGAGGTCATCTGGTTCTATATTTTTATGACTACTATCTGTACAAATATTAGTGAAGAAATTTAAATAAAAATGCTAGTTTATCATTTTATAAATTTATTTTCATTAATATTGTATAATTTATATTCTGAATCAATGAATAGATTTTATCGGAAGTTTTATTAACTCTACATATATACATACTAAAATCCCTTCTGGATCTTGCATTCTTCTAATGTTTGATATGCAAATTTAAATGGTAAAAATATAAGTATTGCTTTCAAGTTTAAGGTGTATGGAAATTATTTTAAAATCTTATTTCTATTAATGAATATGCATAAAATCAAATGCTAATCTACTTTAATTTGTTTTCTTTATTGAGGAAGAACTTGCTGAAAATTGCCCTGGCCTTAGGTTCTATTGCAACACATTCTTAAAGAGCCCTCACATGATAGCATAAATATAAGTACAATAATGAGTATTTCTGTCATATCTTTATTTGTATTTCTATATCATGAAGGGAAGAGCTAAAATTCAAACTGAATACTACTCTCTAGTTTCTGTATGCTATTTTTTTCTATCCATTTTATTTTGTAACTTAATGGAATGCCTGTGTATAAAATCATGCTCCTGATTTATACTGATTTAGAAGGATAACTAAACTATAAGAAGATAACTGTTTGACACATGGGTAATAAATTCAAACTTCAGAAGGTATTTTTAGAGTAACCATATGCTATATGTCACTTATAGGGATACATTTTCAGGAATTTTACAACCCTTTTTTCTTTTTATTAGTGATTCAATATTTATTTACAAAAGTATGAGATAATGGGAATATAATTCTACATTGTTCTCTCCACCAGAGTTCTCTGCCCCCCTCCAATGGAAACTACACTAGCTCTCCCAAGGTCACAGATATGGACTGACTATTATATCTACAACTATTATCTCTCTCTCTCTCTCTCTTTCTCTTTCCATCTCTCTGGCTGGTTCCCACCTGTGAGGGTGGGGGGGCTTCACAAGTGGTATCTCTCTGTCTGCAGGTGTCTCTCCATCTCTCTAACTCTCTTTCCCATTCAGTTTCTCTCTGTCTCTATCAAAAAATATGTAGATAGGTTAACTAGACACAGTGGAAAAACATCAGTAAAAACTTTGGAGAGAGGGCACCAGATACTGGTAGATACAGTTTCCATTCTTTCTCTTTAGGTTAAAAGACACAGGAGTGTATAACATACCACAATCAACAATGGCTTCTAAGATACATTTGAGTCGATACATGCATACACACATATCTCATATTCAAATAAATCACTTCCCCATAGAGATACTAGAAGGTTGAAGACATAAGTGACACAGTGAGGCAATCCATTGAGATTTATGCCTGTAGAAAGTGGCTATCCTTTAGTCATTCAATAGTCCTCATTAGTTTGTAGGCTGGAGAGCCAGGGCTCAGCTTTTTGTTTTCTGGCAAAGAATTATCTTCTGCATAAGTTCTGGATGGACAGTGAATTGCTCAGTAAAAGCCTCTTTTACAGAGTGAGCATTTGGTTAAGGGAGGTTTTGAATCTCTGTCATCTTCAAATACCTTATAATCAAATTGTTGAAGATTTATTTTGTCATTATTTGTTAATGGTCTTCATTATTACATTCAAAACAAAACTTGTTTTTCATGGGCTGTACTGAGCCCACCACATATGTGGTGGTCTGACTTAATACAGCCATAATGTGTGCTTTATGGGTTTGAGTCTGTACCTCGTACATGCTTTTATCATCTGAGCAATACTGAAATCTAGATGTTTAAGTGGCCCAGGAATTCCTTTACAGTCTTGGTTTGCATTATTATAGGCTAATCACTTAATTAGAATTTTGGCTGCTTCTTTATTGTCTACTTGTCTACTGGTAGCTTTTTTTTAATCTCTCCACAAACTCCATGTATGGTTCTGTGGCTTTCTGGAGAACAGAGCTAAAAGGTTCTACATGAGCACTAGGAACCTTATCACTTGTTCTGACTGCTGATTGTACAGAAAAGTGCCTGTCATTTTTTCTGATGTTCATATGCTCACAGGGACAGGTAAAGGGTACTCTCACCTACTAAATGACTGGGTGAGATATCTCTAGGAACTTGATCTGGCCAAGCTTTATATTCGATCTCATGTCCTTCCCCTGTAGGAAGCGTGGGGAAAGCATCAAATTCAAGGCATTGTTCAGTAGCACATTTGAAAGGAAGTTTTCTGTTTTTATCACTGATAGCAGGCAAATTTAGGTCTATAGCTGGTGAAGTCAATGGAGAAGGAGGAGAAGTTAGGAAGGGGGTGAGTGAGTCGCATGGCTCATGGTAGGAAGAGGTGGTTGTGGAAAAGAATCTGATGTTAAAGAAGAGGTAGTACTTGTAAGGAATCAGATGTAACAGTAGAAGGAGGGCAGGGGCAAGGAGAGGTGGAAGGAAAGGAGACAGGGCTAGAGAAAGGATTTCCATAAATTATAAATGGCGCTATGCCACCGTCCTCCCCCATTGTTAAAGCCATGGATACTGGCCAGGCATGGACAAGTCTGTAAGGTAGCTAAAGGCCCAGCAGAAAAATGTGAGGAAAGTTTGGATTTCAGGCACAGCAGAAACCATTTGTGTCTGGGAAGTGGAGAACGAAGGAAAAGGGGATTTGGAAACAGAAGAATAAGGAGTATTTAGGGAATAGTATTGTAAAGAAGCCTGCAATTGCTTTAGAGCAGATAGGCAGTGACTACAGGTTTGGAGTTGTTTTGCTGTGATTATACCAATATTTTCCAATAGATAATCTTCAATTTGTGTCCATAGCTCAACTGACATAGCTGTATATTTTGGAAGAGGTCTGGAGACAACCTCGAGTACATGTACAAACTAACAAAATTCTCTGCTGTAACACTGAATTTTACATATCTTTAAAGTTTCTTTCAATTGTTTGAGGTCATAATTGTCTTCCTTAGAATCTAATATACCAGGGGGTGGTGGCACAGTGGGTTAAGCCATGAGGCGCAAAGCGCAAGGACCAGCAGGGGAGTTGCTTCACAGGCGGTGAAGCAGGTCTGCGGGTGTCTATCTTTCTCTCCCCCTCTGTCTTCCCCTCCTCTCTCCATTTCTCTCTGTCCTATGCAACAACGAACAACAATGGCAATAATAATAACCACAACGAGGCTACAATAACAAGGGCAACAAAAGGGGAAAAAAATGGCCTCCAGGAGTGGTGGATTCACGGTGCAGGCACCGAGCCCAGCAATAACCCTGGAGGGGAAAAAAAAAAAAAAAGAATCTAATATACCCACTGTGGCAGTTTAAAAACTGTAGAAAGAGTGAAATTAAAAGAAAGCTTAAAATTAAATGTTGGTCACTTACCAAGAATTAGTATATGTCTGTGGGTCCCTAGTCGGCTTATGGAGCTAGAGCTTAAAAGTGTAAAGTCAAACAAAACAGGAAAGGGCAGAAAAAGGGATAACATTTAAGAACAAAAATAAAATTAAAAATAAGTATTTGTGGTAGATTAAACTCAAAAACTGCCTTGAGGAAAAAAAAAAAAAAAAGAACGTGGCATTTTAAAATTGAGCTACATCAGGAAACAGAACCACACCGGGAAAAAAGAGTGGGAAACTATTCACGTTGGGGCAAAACAAAGTCAAGCTGCATGAAGGTGGGGTTAAAAATCTGAAACAAGTTTGAGACCCACAGTGGGCAAAATAAAAAAGACCATACATAGTAACTCCACACGGGAGAGATATAGTCAAACGGTTTAGAGCAAAAGGTGGGTAAATACAGCATAAGTTGGGGGCAAATTAAAGTCAAACTGCATTGGGTGAGGTTAAAATATGCCACATGTTGGGGTGTCATTTTTTTTGTAAACAGCACGTGGCTCCTCCACTTAAGGTTAAACAAAGGAGAGGTTTATTCATTAAAAAAAAAAAAAAAACACTATAGGGAGTCGGGTAGTAGCTCAGGGGGTTAACAGCAGGTGGCGCCAAGCTCAAGGACCAGTGTAAGGACCCCAGTTTGAGCCCCAGGCTCCCCACCTGCAGGGGAGTCACTTCACAAATGGTGAAGCAGGGCTGCAGGTGTCTCTCTTTCTCTCCCCCCTCTGTCTTCCCCTCTTTCTCCATTTCTCTCTGTCCTATCCAACAACAATGACGTCAACAACAATAATAATAACTACAACAATTAAAAAAAAAACAAGAGCAACAAAAGGGAATAAATAAATAGTAAAAAAAATCATTACCAAAAAAAAAAAAAAAAATCACTGTAAATGTGAGGGGAGAAGTCTAGTTAAGGAAAGAGGTAAAAGTCCAAAGTCTGCAACTAAGCTGCCCAAGCTCACCACCTGAAGTGATCAGGATCAATCTGGAGCTACACCAACAGGAGAGTCCTGTAAAGAAGGTAATCAGTGATCCCATTCAGACAGAGAGCTGCTGCAAGGCCTTGCTTATGTAGTCACTACACCCACATTCCCTTGTGAATGTGCTCCATCGCAGGCTGATGTCATTTGTCTGCTAATTGTCCCAAATCCTGTTGGGATCACAACAGCTAAACATGTCCTAAGTTTGGCAAAATATATGAATCTACAGATTCAAGAAACTGAGTAAATTTGAAAAAAAGAAAAATGCCAAGACATTTTAAATACAAAAGACAAGAAAAAACATAAAAAACAAGCAGAGATAAGCAAATGAATTATCTAAATGTGATTGTTAACAATATGTTATTAATTTTAATGAAGATACAGAAAGAAAGACCAGAGTATTGGTCTAGGAGGTAGAACAAGGGGTAAAACATTGGCTTCTCAAGCATGAGGTTCTGAGTTCAATCTCCAGCAGCACATATTATTAGAGTGATATCTGGTTCCTTTTCTCCTCTCTCTCCTCCTATTGTCTTCATAAATAAATAAATAAAATCTTGAGAGGAAGAGAGAGAGAGAGAGAGAGACCAGAGCATTACTAAGCTCTGGATTGTAGTGACCTTTGGGGCCTCAGCCATGAAAGTCATTTTGCATAACCATTATGTTGTCCCCCAGCTCACAGGAAATTAATAATCTATAAGAAAAACTTGAGTATATTTTTATTTACAATCTGTGGTGCAATAAGAAAATGATAGGACATTTTACAGATTTACATAATGAAAAATAGGTCTGGGGAGATAATATAATGGTTATGTAAAAGATGTTCAAGGGGGTCGGGCGGTGGCACAGTGGGTTAAGCGCATGTGGTGCAAAGCACAAGGACCGGCGTAAGGATCCCAGTTCGAGCCCCCGGCTCCCCACCTGCAGGGGAGTCACTTCACAGGTGGTGAAGCAGGTCTGCAGGTGTCTATCTTTCTCCACCCCTCTCTGTCTTCCCCTCCTCTCTCCATTTCTCTCTGTCCTATCCAACAACGAATAGCGTCAACAATGGCAATAATAATAACCACAACGAGGCTACAACAACAAGGGCAACAAAAGGGGAAAAAATGGCCTCCAGGAGCAGTGGATTCATGGTGCAGGCACCGAGCCCCCAGCAATAACCCTGGAGGGAAAAAAAAGATGTTCATGTCTGCTACTTTGAGGTCTCAGGCTCAATCCTCAGCACTACCATAAGCCAGAGATGAACAGTTCTCTCACTCTCTCTCTCTTTCTCTCCCTCTCCCTCTCTCTCTTGTTCTCAATTTATGTTTGTCTCTCTCATTAAGATAATTAAATAGAATATTAAAAATTGTTAAATAATGAAAAATTGAAACTGTTGACTACAATTATACCTACAATTCTTCAAAAATTAAAAGATAATAAGACAAAGTTTAAATTTCACTAGAAAACTGCTTTTAAATATTAATGAAAGGTTCTATATCAAAGGAAAAGAAAAGAAATGATAAAAGAATCCTATAATATCTGCAAAGAAAAATGAACATAAAGCTAGGCATAATCAATGAGTCAAACCACTCATAAGTTTTAAAAGCCACATTTGAAGCAATTATAATATCATTTATAGTCAAAATGTAAAAAATTAAACTTAAGAATGCAAACTGATTTAATAGCAAAGGTTAAACTATGATAAATGTAAATTGTAATAAGTCGCCTTATATAGTGCAGTAACAAAAGCAATGAGTACAAAATAAGTTTATATGTCAAAAAACAATGTAAATAACTCAAAAATCAAATTCTGAAAATGTTCAAGAAATCAGTAAAATGCAGAAAAAAATAAACCAACAAACAGAACAGGCATACTTCCTAGTACTGTATTTTACTTTTTTGTTCTTAGCAAATATTTCACTATTTAGTGAATTGTTTTTCCATCCAGTTAATCACATACATTATAGTGCTCAATGGGAGGGGAAGTTAATGAGCAGTGAAGTAGGTGGCTATTATCTCTCTTCTTCTCTATCTTCCTCACTCCTCCCAATTTTACTCTGCCCCACCTAAAA
Organism: Erinaceus europaeus; assembly: GCF_950295315.1. Classification (NCBI taxonomy): domain Eukaryota; kingdom Metazoa; phylum Chordata; class Mammalia; order Eulipotyphla; family Erinaceidae; genus Erinaceus; species Erinaceus europaeus. Next base: position 65,085,980 of record NC_080175.1, read on the forward strand.
AATAAAGAAGAGAGATAGAGACAGAGAGAGAGAGAGAGAGAAGTTAGAAGAAAGGAAGGAAGGAAAGAAGGAGTAGAGAAAGAAGGAAAAAAATGGCAACCAAAAGGTGAATTAGTAGTGTTAGCATGGAGCCCCAGCAATACACTGGGTGACTGCAACAGCAAAAATAATCTACTGATGCATTTTTTATAAGCTAAGATGACATATTATACAACAAAGCATATTTTAAATTATGATATATAAATTATTTTTTCAGACTTAAGGCTAGTAACTACAGTATGGGATAAGTGCCAGGCTAGAGTGAGGGTTTCTTCCTGGGCACATGCTCTCTGGGTTAGAGAGAACTTGACCGGAGCCAACCTGGGCTGCTGCTTACTCAGCCACTTGGGAGAGAGACCAGGAATTCGTGGTGGAGTGGGAATGCAATGTGTCTTTATTGATCAGAGACAACACTTTTATATATTTAGAACCGGAAGTGGGAAGTCGGAAAAGGAAAGGGGGTAGAGAAAAGGAAAGAGCAGGGAGGTAGAAAGCTTCCATCGTAATGGTTGCTAGGGTTTTAACTGTTGGGATTAATTAATACCCTGCAGGCAGGGCAGGTCTCTATGTAGAAAGCAGGTGGGAATCTTTCAGGTAAAACAATGATTATGTAAATAGGCCATAGTGTCAGCAATGGAGGATGGAGCAGGGGGCCTGCGCAACAGATAAATATAACTTTTGGATACAATGGAAAAATAAAAATCTCGGGAGTCGGGCTGTAGTGCAGTGGGTTAAGCGCAGGTGGCGCAAAGCACAAGGACAGGCATAAAGATCCCGGTTCGAACCCCGGCACCCCACCTGCAGGGGAGTCGCTTCACAGGAGGTGAAGCAGGTCTGCAGGTGTCTATCTTTCTCTCCTCCTCTCTGTCTTCCCCTCCTCTCTCCATTTCTCTCTGTCCTATCCAACAACAATAATAACTACAACAATAAAACAACAAGGGCAACAAAAGGGAATAAATAAATTAAATAAATAAAAATAATTAATTAATTAATTAATTTTAAAAAAGAAAAAGAAAAATCTCATTGACTCTATTTATGACAATACCTGTCGTTTTGTATTTCTCTACTAAGTCTACAGTATGTTTGAAATAGACCTTTACATAAGCAGACAATTTTAAAAGACAATGAGAAAACTCAATTGGATATTATATAGTTTTATTATGTGCACAACTCAGGTTTCTTCCTGGCTTGGGTTCACATCTTGCAATTTCTCTCTGCCTTTCTCTAAAAACCAAAGGAAATCACAGCAGACTACTTACCTAGTGTAGTGGCTCTGCACAAAGGCCTTTATGCCTGAGATAGCAGAGTTTCAGGTTCAAACCCCAATTTCGCCAGAAACCAGAAGAAGTACACCCCTTCTGGTAAACAAACAAACAAAAAAGGCTACAGGCAGGAGCACACTGGGTTAAGTACACTTAGGACAAAACTGAAGGATTCAAGCATGGAAGCCAGTTTGAACCCTTTGCTTCCCACTCACAGGGTGGCACCCTGACAAGTGGTGGAGTAAGTCTGTAGGTGTCTCTCATTCTCTTTTCTTCTTTATTTTTCCCCTCCTTTATCAATTTATCTCTGTCTTATCCAATAAAATGGGAAAAAAGAAAAATGGCATCCAGGAGCACTGGATCCTTAGTGTCAGCGTGGAGCCCCAGTGATAACTCTGGAGGAAGAAAGAAAGAAAGAAAGAAAGAAAGAAAGAAAGAAAGAAAGAAAGAAAGAAAGAAAGAAAGAGAGAGAAGGAGGGAGGAAGGGAGAGAGAGAGAAAGAAAGAGAGTGTGAAAGGCAGTGAAGCAGGTCTGTAGGTGTCTGTCTTTCTCTCCCCCTCTTTGTCCCATTCTCTCTCCATTTCTCTCTGTCCTAACAATGACAACATCAATAACTACAACAATGATAACTACAACAACAATAACAATAACAAAAAGGGCAACAAAAGGTGAAAATAAATAAATATAATAAAAAAATTTTTAAAGCAGAGATTGATAATATAAACATCCATAAATACAAAACACAAATTAACTTATGGAGTTTAGGAGAAGCATGAAAGTAACGATACAGGTACATCAGTATGTTGAGTGTGAAATAATGGAAGCAAGATAATTCATGCAAATGGTCAAAAATAAAAAGTGACTTACTGACAAAATAAGCTTCAGAGAAAAAATAATTACTAGAGATGTCTGATTGCTTCAAATTATTGAAGATGAACGATCAGCAAGAATTCTTTTTGACATTTGCATTAAACAACACAGCCTGAAAATAAATCAAGCAAAATCTGATGGAGAACAAAGAAAGTAGATCAACCCAAAATCTTAGGAATGTCAACATCTGACTCTCAGAAACTGACAAGTACTAGAAAGAGAATTAATGAGAGTATAAAGGAACTAAATAAAGCCTAACATGTATGGGAATCATGTCAGAAATGTATGGCAGATAACGCCAAATCAAGCAGAGACGAAATGAAAAAATTAAAAAGATAATTTTAAGATTCTCTGAAACATTTTGTCTGCTGAGCAGGAATGTAAAATGAATTTTCAAAGATTTAGTCAAAGTAGACTTTTTATGAACTTTCTCAAGAGTGGATGAAGTGACAATTTTCTAGCAAATATTCATGCATGTGAGTATGCATATGTTCATGCATGTGCATGCTTGTGTGTGTGTGTGTGTGTGTGTGGTGTATGTATCTGTATCTGTCTCTTGTGTGTATGAACTCATGTTTCAGAGCTAGCTTAGCATTAAACTATAAAACTTGCATGTGTGAAATGCCAGATTCTAGCCTCCCCATTACTGTCACATGGCAGAGCTAAGGGTTTTTATCTCTCATTAAAATAAATCTTAAGAAATAAAATGTATCTTATATATGTTCAAGTATTTCTGTATTGTATGTTCACTTTTTAATATATTTAAAATTATTTTTTATTATTTATTTTATTATTCCTTTTTGTTGCCCTTGTTGTTTTTACTGTTGTTATTGATGTCATCGTTATTGGATAGGACAGAGAGAGAGAGAGGAGGGGAAGGCAGAGAGGGGGAGAGAAAGAGAGACACCTGCAGACCTTCTTCACCACCCCTGAAGAGACTCCCCTGTAGGCGGGGAGCTGGGGGCTGAAACCTGGATCCTTAAGCCAGTACTTGTGCTTCACGCCATATGCGTTTAACCCGCTGAGCTACCGCCCAATCCCCTAAATTATTTTTGAATAGTGACAAGAGAGAAATCGAGGGGGGGGGGAGAAACACGTGCATCCTTGCTCCAATACTTATGAAGCTTTCCCCCTGCAGGTGGGGAGCCTGGAACCTTGTGCACAGTGATACATGCACTTGACCAGGTGTACCATCACCTCTTGGCCTCTATATTCACTTTTGTATCATTTTATTTTGGGGGTGTTAATAATCTACAATATAGTTGTCGACACATAGCTACATATTCACTTTTACTTTCAAAATCAAATCATATGTAAGTTCACTTAATAAGATGCTGTGCAGGGAGTCCGGCGGTAGCTCAGTGGGCTAAGCGCATATGGCACACAAAGCGCAAGGACCAGGGTAAGAATCCCCATTAGAGCCCTGGCTGCCGCAAAGTCGCTTCACAGGCGGTGCAGGTGTCTATCATTCTCTCCCCCTCTGTGTATTCCCCTCCTTTCTCCATTTCTCTCTGTCCTATCCAACAACTATGATAACAATAACAACAACAGTAATAACTACAACAATAAAACAAGGGCAACAAAAGGGTATATATATATATATATATGATGCTGTCCAGTTGGCAATTCTTCTGGAAGGAATTCAAGTTAGGTCCCTCCCTCAAACCATGTGTTGACACTAATTCTATATGAATCATAAAATAATAAGAAGCAAGAAACACAACAAAACAAAAGGGAACTTCATTCACATGGTCCACTACTTTCTTATTATAGCCATGCTGATTTTCACAATATTTAAGTATGGCATTGAATTACACATATTTAACTGACAAACAGGTTTGCCATCAAACAAAAGTTTCCTGTTTGTCTTAATCAAGTTTTGGAAATTCTTTTCCTTCTGAAGAGACACTCTGGCGTTTTAAGTTTATTGCAAACCTTCAAATTTTTCCAGAGATTGCAGGTACGGTGTAGGTGGAAATAGAGAACAGTAGAATGTTTTATATAAACATGAGTTAATTGACTCCTTTTAAATTTTTGTTTGTTTGTTTTGAATAGGAACAGAGAGAAGTTGAAGGGGAAGTGGGACAGAGAAAGATAAAAACATCCTTGGGTGTCCTTCCTGCAGGTGAGGAACAGAGGCTTGAACACAGGCCCTTGTGCATTGTAATATGTGTGCTACACCATGTGTTCCACCATCTTGTACCTAAATAATTAATTTCATCATCATCAGAAAAAAATATTTTAAAAATAATATCACTGAAGTAATGGCAAATATGAACAAGGAGATGCAGCATCTACAGATATTGAAGAATAAGGTACAATGACCAGTAGACAGCTCAGTTAGATAGCTCTGACACATGCAAGATATTTGAGTCTGGCCCCACATTATTGAAGGAAGCTTCATTTCTCTGAGGTCTTTCTTTCTCTTTGTATTTCTTAACATTTTGGGGGACACTACTGTCATTACAAGGCACACAGAACCTCATATTGTGAATATATAATAGTTTGTTGGACAGAGGTTTTCCCTAGTATTAGAGAGGAGCAAATCATCTTTCAATATTAATTCTTTTTTATTTTTATTTTTTTAATATTTATTTATTCCCTTTTGTTGTCTTTGTTGCTTTATTGTTGTAGTTATTATTGATGTCGTCGTTGTTGGACAGGACAGAGAGAAATGGAGAAAGGAGGGGAAGACAGAGAGTGGGAGAGAAAGACAGATGCCTGCAGACCTGCTTCACCACCTGTGAAACGACTCCCCTGCAGGTGGGGAGCCGGGGGCTCGAACTGGGATCCTTACTCCGGTCCTTGCGCTTTGCGCCACGTGTGCTTAACCCGCTGCACTACAGCCTGGCTCCCTCAATATTAATTCTTATGTTGTTTATATTTATAACATTTTACAAGCTAGTATTACTGTCTCTATACTGATTAATAGCAATGTCCACAATGCACCTTCCCTTGGCTTTGCCAGGACATTATGAAATAGATGCATTATCTAGGTTAAATTTTTAGTATATTTTTGTATCAGATGCCAATGGCGATTTGCTATAATTTTATTTCATGTGAGGTTGTATGAACTTTTAAGTGATAGCCCCATAGACTCTCTTAATAGATACAATCAAAGACATTGCATAGAAGTGCAATCCTGCCCCTACTGAATTTTCTTTGCAAAAGGCTAATATTGAAAAATGCAATATAATAACAGTATAGGGTGTCCAATAGTATGCTATTTTTCTCTAAAGAAAGATTTTAGAAACTATGAGCTTTATCCAAGGATATAGAATTGGATGCAAAGTTTCTTTATATGCATTTAGTTTATGAGAGGACTATATTTTCTATCCTGTTTTCAAAGGGGATTGTAACCTTAGTTGAGTTACAAATCACTGCTCTTAGAATAGTTCAAAATACTTGGGAAACAAATGAATAACCTTTGCAATAATGCAAAGTGACTTTTCCATTAATGTCAATACACAGTGAAAGTATCAGAAAATCACACACAGTGAAAGTATCAGAGGTGTTTTCAAAATACCACTTCCTACATTTCATGTCTTTCTTGTGACCTGCTGCTCATTGGGAAATGGATTAAACTCTGCTCATAAATTAACTAATGACATTTTCCATTCACATGCAACATTTGACAAATATTCACTCTACATTGGAATCAAACTGGCTTTAACTTGTTTGCTTAGTTGTCTACATAAAAAATCATTTCAAAACTCTATGGGTTGAAAGTACATATTGGGGACTGAGCAGTATCACACCTTGGTAGAGTTCACAAGTTGCCATACATAAGTACACAAGCAGTCAAGTTCAAGCTCCTAGTCCCCACCCCCAGGGAGAAAACTTCACAAAAGGTGAAACACTGCTATAACTGTCTCCATTCTCTCTTCCTCTATCTCTTCATCCCTCTCAACTTCTCTCTCTTCTAACAAATTTAAATATATATATACATATATATGTAAATATACATTTTTTAAGAAAAAGAAATGCTGTTTTTACTTGGAAAGAAATTACTTTCTTGAAAAAAAATCATCACCTTTATACAAAGAGCCAGTGACTCTTGATCTTTAGCTATGTTTTCAAACACTGATTTAATTCTCAAACTTGCTAGGAAGACAGGAAATTATTTTCATCTCCACATTTTATAGTACCAGAAATATATAAATCTAGTTTTACACATTTAATTTTAATGATCTACTTAATGCCATGTAGTTAATTTGTAGCTTTGCTAGAAAAATGTATGCAAGTAGGATTTCTGCTCAATCATTTCAAAATTTAATCATCTGATCATAGCTGCTACTCTGCTAATGCAACGGAAGACTTGATTTTGTATCATGGACTAATGAGTCAGCCTTCAACAGGATGAGACCTGAACATATTTTTGTGAAAGGAGAAAATGCCAAAGTTATATTAGATGTGTTTGCAAGTTCGGGCTGTCACTCTGGGTCCTCAGCCTCCCTGGCACTGGCTGTGAAGGGTCAGAGCAGTCCCCTGGGAGTCCTGGGGTGACTCTGCCTGTCAGGGGTGAAGTGCCTGGGAAAGGAAGAAGCTAAGCCAGTCTCAACCAGCTCCAGGAGAGGCCTCAGAGGGGCATCTCCTTTATTGTGAGAATAAAAGCAAGTAGATATACCCATAGCTGGGGAGAAGGGTGGGGGGATGGGAGGTTGAGATAATCATTAACCCAAACACAGAGCAACAGAATGCATAGTCACATTTTGACTTACAGACTATTTGATCACAAGTAAAAGGTTACCATACAGGAGGGTTTGATCACAATCTTCACAATGTATCTTTTTCTGGAGGTAGATTGCAGGCACTTTAGGGGAGCGGGGAAGGGAGGCAGCTGAGCAATCAGGATGTTTGTTGGTGGTTTTCAAGTTAGCCACACACAGTAATTCATGGCTTTTGTTTTAAAAAGGGGAAGGAGTGGCATGTGTGGAAAGTACCCATGTGGGGGGGGGGGGGTCCAACAGTTGTAAATCCGGAAGTCAGGAGGGACTTGCCAAATCTCAACTCTGAGGGGGAAGGGTTTGGGTCTACCCACTTAGACTCTCATGGAAACAATGGTCTGGACTTCCCAGGGAGTGGGCCCAGCCCCCAACATGTAAGTAAAGGACATATCTTCATGATGTAAATTAAAAGCTAAGGAATTTGAAATCATGTTCTTTTTGCCATCAAAAAATAAAGCATAAGACAGGTCAAACTGTAGCTATTTCTGACCCTAGATTCTATGATGAAATCATAAAAAGGAAAAAATTATACCTTGTTAATTATTTTTCCTTATGTTTAATAAATAGAAAAGTGTGGATTTTTGACCCATTTTTTAATTGGGATTAATGGTAGTTTACAACATTGTAAAATTACAAGGTGTGGTTTAACACCACATTCTAGATTCTAGGCCCCCATACTTTTAGCTAGGACAACTATAGTTGTCACAAAAGAAACAGTTTGTTTGTACCTGTTTCTTTTTCTTTGTTTTTTTGGCATTTAATTTTTAAAAATATTTATTTATTTCCTTTTTTGTTTCTCTTGTTTTTATTGTTGTTGTAGTTATTATTGTTGATGTCGTGGTTGTTGGATAGGAAAGAGAGAAATGGAGAGAGGAGGGCAAGACAGAGAGGGGGAGAGAAAGACACATGCATACCTGCTTCACCCCCTGTGAAACGACTCCTCTGCAGGTGGGGACCCAGGGGCTTGAACCGGGATACTTAAGCCAGTCCTTGCGCTTTGTGGCACATGTGCTTAACCGCTGAGATACCAACCGACTCTTGTTAAGTTCATAGGTATCAGTTCTCTATGTTCTACACATGAGCAAAAACATCCACTAGCTCTCTTCATCGGTTTATTTAGCTAAACAATATAACTTCCAACTTTGTCCATTTTGTCCCAAATGTGCCTGCACTATGAATCCACTGCTCCTGGAGTTCATTTCTTCATTTTTAAAAAATTATTATTATTTTTTTATAAAATAAAAAATATCGACAAGAAAGTAAGCTAAGAGGGAGGGGTACAATTCCAACCACCAGCACCAGAAATGCTTTCATGCTTTTTTTTTTTTTTTAGTTGGGTAGGACAGAGAGAAATTGAAGGCCAGGTGATAGCGCAGCGGATTAATTGCACATGGCGCAAAGGACCAGCATAAGGATCCCGGTTTGAGTGCCCGGATCCCCAGCTACAGAGGGGTCGCTTAATAAGTGGTGAAGCAGGTCTGCAGGTGTTTTTCTTGTCTCTACCCCTCTCTGTCTTTCCCTCCTCTCTCGATTTCTCTCTGTCCTATCCAATCACAACAACTATAACAACAATAACAATAAGGGCAACAAAAATGGAAAAAACGGCCTGCAGGAGCAGAAGATTTGTGATGCATGCACCAAGCCCCAGCAATAACCATGGAGGCAGAGAGAGAGAGAGATAGAAATTGAGCAAGGAGGGGAAGATAGAGAAGAGAGAAAGACACCTGCAGATCTGCTTCACTATTCATGAAGCTTCCCTCCTGTAGAGAGGAACCAAGGTCTTTACCCCAGTCCTTGCACATGGTAAATATATGAATTGATCACCCTGCAGGTGGGGAGCCATGGTCTAGAAGTGGGATCCATGTGCAGGTCCTTGCATTTCAAAGTATGTGGGCTTAACGTGCTGCATAACTTTATCCAGGCATCTATTAGTGATCATTAAGTTACTTCCACTATTTGGCTTTATAGGAGAAAGCACTTATGAACATAGAGGTACACAGGTCCCTTTGATTAAGTGTTTGTATGTCCATTGGATAAATTCTTGTTTTTTTCTATGAAAACCCAGTGGATATATCTTCAGTAATATACTTGACCTCACTATACTTTGTATCCTTTAGGAGTATCTGGTAATCACTGTATCTTAGATACTGACAGGGCCAAATCGTTTTGATCTATTTGGTCTACCTGGCCTAAGGTTGTATGTAACTTGGATATATATATATCCTTGATCAATTTAAGCCCAGTTTCAAAATTTGATCATCTAAGCCCAGTTTCAAAATTTGATCATCTTAAACATTTGGAACATTATATACTTAAGAAAATATGCATACTCAAAGCTATGATCTAGGCAACCTTCCAGAGAAACTGAAATATTAAATATATCTGCCCTACATGTTAAATGAATAGTGACTTAATGAGATTAAAAATTAATAGGATTGGGGGTGGGTGGTAGCACAGCAGGTTAAGTGCAGGTGGCACAAAGTGAAAGGACTGGCATGTAAGGAACCCAGTTTAAGCCCCTGGCTCCTAACCTGCAGGGGAGTCGCTTCTCCCTCTCTCTGTCTCCCCCTCCTCTCTCCATTTATCTCTGCCTTATCCAACAATGACAACATCAGTAACAATAATAACTACAGTAATAAAACAACAATGGCAACAAAAGGGAATTAATAAATAAAAATTAATAGGATTATAATTTCACACCTATCCTACCACCAAAGATGTGTGTGTCTCCCACACCCACCCACTACATAACCACTATAGTTTTCCACAGTGTTGGATATGGGTGGCTTTTTGTTTGTTTGTTTCAAGTTCCTGTGTTCAATTCTCTGAATTGCACATGAGTGAAAGCATCCTTTATCTGTACTTTACTTCTTTCCTTGCTTCACTATGTATAATCTTCTCCAATTCCATCAATTTAATCCAAAGGACACACAGTCATCTATTTTAATGCTGAGTAATACACCATTAAGGATATGTTTCATAGCATTTTTATCTGGTCATCTGTTGAAAGACATTTCATATTTTGGCTATCACACTCAGTACTCTCAAAGACAAAAGATTATAAGTCTTTCCAAAAACTAAATAATTTACAGGAAATAAATAGTAATAAAAAGTGCTCATTATGTTTTTTATATTATTTTTTCTTTTTAAAATGGTTTTATATTCACTATTTCATTTTTTTAATTGGGGAGGTTAATTATTTATAGTACAGTTGTTGACATATGGATACAATTTCTCATCACATCAAGAAAGGTGTCTGCAAAACACTTGCACCTTCAAATTGTGTTTATCATTTTGTACCAGGAATTGAAAGCCACCTCCCACCCCACCCCGCCCAACTTTTTTCCTTTAGATTTTTTTTTTCTTTCATGCAATGTGTTTATTCTTGCTGTTTGGCTTTACATTTACCTGTCATATTATTCTTTCTTTTCTTTCTTTTTTCTTTCCTTTCTTCCTTCTTTCTTTCCTCTCTTTTGTTCTGTTTCCTCCTTTGTCCCCTTTTTTTTTCAGAGACAGAGAGGGAGTGAGTGAGTGAGTGAAGAAGAGTGAAAGAAAATGAAAGAGACCACTTCTTTCAGTGTAGTTGGGTCCAGGCACAAACATGGCTCACACACATGACGAGGCAGTAAGTACACTATCCAAGTGAGCTATTTTGCTGCCCCAGTATTGCTGTTTTATATGCATCAGTAAAAAGTAAGAGCGTGGGGCTGATGCTGTTGTGACCCCAGCTCTTTGGACAAATTTCCTCTTGTCTCTAAGAGCATATCAACTGAGCAAATGACTAGTTATGGTGCTCAGGCTCAAAGAAAAACAGCACTGTGTAGTTGATAGTAGCTGTGGTTCTGTACTTAGATTATTAGTTCATTGAGTTTTATTCCAAGCCTTAGTAAAAAAAAAAAAAAAAAAAAAAAAAAAAAACCACAATATTTCTAATGGATTAGCTTTATTTTGAATCCATATGTATACATTATATTTTTTTAATTTTATTTATTTTCCCTTTTGTTGCTCTTGTTTTTTATTGTTGCTGTAGTTATTATTATTATTGTTGATGTCATTGTTGTTAGATAGGACAGAGAGAAATAGAGGGAGGAGGAGAAGATGCTGGGCTAGCATGGGGGTGCCTCATCCCTGGTGCGTACTCTCTGGGTTGGAGAGAACTTGACCAGAGGCAGCCTGGGCTGCTACTCTCTCAGCAATGTGAGGGGGATGACTCATGAACCAAGCTCATGGCAAGGCAATGCAAAATCCTTATTGATCAGAGAGTCAAGGCTTTTAAAGGGTAGACCCGGAAGTGGCAAGTCAAACGGAAATGGCTAGGAAAGGGGCGGAGAACAGCAAAAGGGAGCTGGGAAGATAGAAACTCTCTTAGCAACTGTTGTGATGGTTTTAACTGGTAGGATTAATGATACCCTGCAGGCAGGGAGGGTCATGAGTGTAGAAAGAAGATAGCTCAAAGGAATGGGTGGGGATCTTTCAGGCAAAACAATGATTATGTAGATAGGCCATAGTATCAGGAACGCAGGGTGCTTTGTGAGCCCTGCCAAGCTCAACCACATTCACACAATTTCCTGACAGGAAGACAGAGAGGGGGAGAGAAAGATAGACACCAGAAGAACTGCTTCACCGGCTGTGAAGCGACTCCCCTGCAGGTGGGGATCCAGGACCTCGAAACGGGATCCTTAAGCAGGTCCTCACACTTTGCGCCACATGAGCTTAACCTGCTGTGCTACCACATGACTCCCATATTCATACTATTTTTTAAATAATTGCAAGTGAGCTTCTTTTTTTACTTACTACATTAAAAAGTGAATTTATATGAACATTTTTGTTAGGAAGCATGTGTACACTCATCCAACCATTACTACAATTAAAGTTAACAAGCAACAAGTGTGCAATGACTGATTTCCCTCCCCCTCTCTATCTCTCCCTGCTAGTAGCTCAAGATGAAGTCTATTCTTTTCAAAAAAAAGTTTATGGCTGGGATGATAGCATAATGGTTATGTAAAAGACATGCATGTCTGTGTCTCTGAGGTCCTTGATTCAATTCCCAGTACCACCATAAACCATAGTTATTATTTATCTCTCTCTCTCTCTGTCCCTGTATCTCTCTCTCTCTCTCTCTCTCTCTATATATATATATATATATATATATCGCTAAATATAAATAAAATACGATATTGAAAAATAAGTTGGAGCCAGGCAGTAGCACCCCAGTAAAACATACATATCATCTTTTGCATGGACCTTGGTTCAAGTGCCATGTATCTATCTGCAGAGAAGCTTCATGACCAGTGAAATAGTGCTGCAGGGGTCCCTCTAGCTCTTTCCTCCTCTATCTCCCCCCTCCTTCTCAATGAATAAAATACAATTAATAAAAAGTAGTCATCAGTAGTGGTGGGTTTTTAGTGCATTGCCATCCCTGGTACCAAATAACTTAAATTAAGAATTAAAAACATTAATTTTATGTACATATTTTTAGCTACAGGCAGTATATTGTATATAAGACATCTAAAACTTATCAGCTTGCATTACAAACATTATACCTGCTAAGTCAATAATTCTTTCTCCCATCACCCACTTTCTTGATATGAACCTTCTGCTTCAATGAGCTTGCCAACTTAGAACTGAATGGCTTAGTTTTTCGGTTTTTTTATTACACGTTTTATGATGAAGATTCATGATTTTAGTAGCAACTATATCACTGAGTAAAGGTGGTATTACAAAACGTATCTGTTAGCTCTTGTCCAATTATCAGTTATTTAATGTGTAAACTGAAATATCCAGGAGAAAGATACTGAAATGCATATGGGTTAACCTCAGGCAAAGGAACTGTGTGATTTGTTGTGAATTCTTACCACAAACACTGAAAAAATTTCCCAAATTATACATATGGTGTTCCACACGAGCAAAGGAAATTATGTTGTTAAAATATGGTGAAGTCACCTTTGTCTTTTTTATACAACTGTCTATGTTAAGTGTTTTTTCAATGGAGGACAGATGTGGGTTTTATGGAAAGTAATTACAGAATCTTTCTCAAGATTCCCAATGGTAAAGTGAAGTTTCTTTCTCAGAGTACAGACAAAAATCTTCAGCAACTATCTCCACATTTTAAGCAAAACAAACAAACAAATACTATCTAGTATTCTATGTAATTAATGAATCAAATAAGAAACAAACATTTTAATGAAGCAACAGTGAAATTGGAATCTCACACATGTACAATAGTTCTAAAAGGCCTCCTGCTACCCCTCCTGCCCTTTTTACATAGGAAGAGAAATAGAAATAGAAAGGCAATAGAGGGAGAGACAGCCAGCACTGCTCTTAAACTTAAGACAAAAATCACACAATATACACATAATTATTTGACAATTAATGATAATACCATGACAGATACTCATGTAATTCCCAGGAAAATGAAAATCTAAGACTTTTTAAAAAATATTTATTTAATTTATTTATTCCCTTTTGTTGCCCTTGTTGTTTTATTGTTGTAGTTATTATTGTTGTTGTCGTTGTTGGATAGGACAGAGAGAAACGGAGGGAGGAGGGGAAGACAGAGAGGAGGAGAGAAAGATAGACACCTGCAGACCTGCTTCACCTCCTGTGAAGTGACTCCCCTGCAGGTGGGGAGCCGGGGTTCGAACCGGGATCCTTATGCCGGTCCTTGTGCTTTGCGCCACCTGCGCTTAACCCGCTGCGCTACAGCCCGACTCCCCGAAAATCTAAGACTTTTCAAGGGCAATTTGTGACTTAAAGCCAAGATTTTCTACTGAAATGTTCCCATATCTGATTTTATTTTATTTTTAATTTCTTTATTGGGGGATTAATGTTTTACATTTAAAAGTAAATATAGTAGTTTGTACATACATAACATTTCTCAGTTTTCTGCATAACAATACAACTCCCACTAGATAGATCCTCTGTCCTCCTCTTTGGACCTGTACTCTCCCCCCCACACAACAGAGTCTTTTACTTTGGTCCAATTCACCAACTCCAGTTCAGGTTCTACTTGTGTTTTATCTTTGGATCTTGTTTTTCCACTTCTGCCTGAGAGTGAGATCATCCCATATTCATCTGATTTAAAAATTTATATTTGATCAGGGACTATTCAGACAATTAGTATGAGTTGAAAAATTTTCTGCAGGGTAAGAAAGAAAAGCAAAATAGATTATGTAGCCATCAACAAGTGGTAAGAATATGAGAAGCATTAAGAGTAAGTTTCATGCACAAGAGAAGTTTTGTTTTTGAGAAAAACTTAAGTTCATTAAAGAAGAAAACAAAGGAAGAGAATGCAGGGCCATGGAAAAAATGGTCAATCTATCCAATAATTACATAAAAATGAATTTTAAAGGGAGGACAGGCTGTGCTGCACTTAGTAGAGGAGACATGTTAAAAATGGTGGGGAGAAATTGCATATAAATCGTGAACAATGGATATAGCTATGCAGTTTGTACCTTTACCTTACTTGGGAGCAACCTGATTAGGACTATTGCAAGGTTATTTCCAGAGAGCAAAACAAGAACTTGTTCTAAATTTCCAGTAGGGAATAAAATGAATGCCCATGCTGGTTTCCTGGAGTTCATGCTTATTATAGGCCTATGTGCCGGAAAGGATCTTAGCATTATGTACCTTCAGCTCCCCTGTCCTCCAATTAGCTAAATTAACCGAGGTCCCCACAGATGCTCTCCTGGATAACTTGCATTTACTCTTGCTGATTATTTTACCTAAATGACCATTCCTTACTGTTCTGTTAAACTTTTTAAAAGCATTCACAAATAGTTTTGGCAACTCCATTGTTAGTGATGCTTTCTTGATTTTCCTGCCATATGGTATCTTCGCCTCCTTTAAATATCCATACCCCTTTCCAACAATTCTAAATCCCAGGATACACTGGTTTGTGACTGTATCCTTTCCTCTGATTTCCTCACCCTTCTGGGTTTCTAACCCTTAACATATAGACTCTGTACCTTACTAATGTCAAATTCCCTGCAAGGGATCCATTTGTGCATCATCTACCTGACAAATATTCCTTTGGCTGTGTGCTCTTTGTAACTGCACTCAAATTCATTATTCTTGCCCCAATTTTCTGAGGAATTCATTGCATTTTTTTCTCATTCCTGTCCCTAACAAACACGGGAGAGATATACAGGAGAAAAAGCTCACTTTTGTGGCTTATTATGACTTTCTTAATGTATAGAGAACTTTACATGTTCATGTAATTTTCTTATGTTTCTCAAAAGCTTTTAACTTAGATACTTCAGTGACATTTAGAATTACCAAGCCAATTTTGTAAATACATTTTTTTTTCTGAGAAAATGTGTGACACGCTTTTCTTCAATCTGTATCAATTAAATATTCAGTAAGTATTTCTTGTAGTTAGCGAGCATTTAAGAAATCAAAAAGAATGAAAGGCTTTATGCGTGTAGTGCTGTTTTAAAATATTTTTTCCTTCTTTGTCAAATTCTTAAATTTAAAAGAATCACTGGACTGGCAATATAGAACATTTGCATAGTGTACTTCTTTGCCATGTACACAAGGCGGATTCAAAATGCCCCCACCACATTGAAGGAAGTGTTGATGTTGTGGTCTCTATTCTCTCTCTCCCATTCTCTTTCACTTTCTCTCTCTCTCTCTCTCTCTCTCTCTCTCTCTCTCTCTCCTCAATCTCTATCTAGAAAAAAATAAAAGAAAATTCAATAACAGTAATTAACTTCGGAAAGCAAAGCCCATGACTTCACAGGAAGAGACTATTAGGAAACGTAAGCTCACAAAAAAAACAAAGTCATAGTTTTGCACACAGATGATAACAGAGGTAACATCATTTTACAAAGCATATTTAAAGTAAATTATTTCACTTAATTTTTGAATAAAAATGTCCACCAGTATTTTAAGTGATATGCTATATATTCCATGAATAATACATACAATACATATATAAATTTGTGTGAGTATATGAAAGAATTTTTTAACTTTAATAAAACATTTAAATATTTAATTTATATGAAACAACTGTGAAATAGTTCCTATTTTGTAATATATAATAATTTTAGTCGCATCTACTAGGAAAATAGTCGCCATTCTTTTCTGATTTAGTTCAAACCAACATGTGGGAATGTTCATTGTTAGAAGAACAAAACAAAAGAAAACTTCACAGCACTTGAGAAAATGGATAGTCTATAATAAATTAGGTACTTAGATCTAGAAAATCTAAAAAGCAAAACAAATAGTATGTTGTGTGGTAATTATGAAAGTGGCTTTCTGTTTGTTTGTCTTTTAAACTTTACATATTTATTTTATTTGATAGGACAAAGAGAAATTACAGAAGAGGGATAGAGATGGTAACACAAAGAGACATCTGCAGCACTGTTTTGCCACTCCTCAAGCATTCCTCTTGGAGGTCAAGGTCAAAGGTAACATGTGCACTTAAACAGATGAACCAATGCCCAGCCCCTAAACTTCAGTTTGTATTGCTCAAGGCCTTTATCTTATCTCTCTGGAAGTTGCTTTAGATTTTCTGTAAATATTACAGTTTTAGTAAATTCTTCTACTTTCTGGTATGGTTGAATTTTTAAAATTTTTTAAATTATTTTTTATTTATTTATTGGATAGTGACATCAAGAAATCAAGAGGGAAGAGGTAATAGAGAGGGAGAGAGACACCTGCAACACTGCTTCACCTCTAGCAAATTTTCCCCCTACAGATATGGACTGGGGGCTTAAACCTGGGTCCTTATGCATTATAACATATGCACTAAACCAGATGCACCACCACCCAGCCCCATGGTTGAATCTTAAAGTTAGCACAACTCTTATCTACATACTTCCTAAGGATTCAAAAAATTCTTTAACCAGTCTTCATAGGAAATAGACATTGCGTTTGTAATCTATTGGTTTTTAATTTATTCATAACAGTATTCAATCAAGAAGTTGATATCCATTCAGTGTCTTCTATATAGTGAGGATGTTTAAGAAAATATGTCAAGGCATAAATAAAATATTTTCATGCAATGTAATCTAGTTTCATGAAAATAGAGTATATTACATAAAATTTCTAAGCCTACCAATGGAAGGAATAGGAGACAGAACTCTGGTGGTGGGAACTGTATGGGACTGTGTCCCTCTTATCCTATAAACTTGTCAATTACTAAATCACTAACTGAAAAATTTAAAAAACTAAAAAAACTCTGTCTGAATTGTTTTTGTGCCTCCAGTGTTACTGCTGGGGTTTTTTTCCTGCACTGCGAATCCACTGCTCCTAGAGGCTATTTTTCTCATTTTTGTTGCCCATGTTGTTACCCTTGTTCTCATTTTTATTAGTGTTGTCATTGCTGTTGTTGTTAGATAGGCCAGACAGAAATCGAGAGAGGAGGGGAGAGAAAGGGGGAGAGAAAGATAGATACCTGCATACCTGCTTTACCACCTGTGAAACAACTTCTTGGCAGATAGGGGCCTGGGGGCTCAAACCAAGATCCTTACTGCAGTCCTTGAGCTTTGCATCGTGCATACTTAACCCACTGCACTACTGCTCGACCCCCTAAGTCTGAATTCTAACTCTTTCTACTTTAAGTTTTTTTTCTTTAAAATGTAATATATTTATCCATAGATTTAAAAAAAAATCCTTTCAGAATGAAAACAGCAAAAATGTATTTGAAGCATTAAAATACAATTACTGTCATGATATCAAATATGATTTTATTATGAAATGCACCTCATCCTGTGAAATTAAATTGTGAAGATACCTGAAATTATCTAGAAAGTTCTGCTTACTTTATAAAGAATTTTGGAGTGAAACTAATTCAAGATCTACTAAGAATTCTCAAATCAGAATTTATTTTGTTTCTTTGTTACACTGCTTATTTTATACAGTTTTTCCTGTCAGAATAGAAATCTCAGTAAAAGAAACTAAATTTTATCCAGCTGTAAAAATATTGGGCATATATTCTTATTGCTTGTTCTCCAAGTAATGGAGCCTAGTGGCAATAATCTTTAGTTTAAGTAAGCTGTTTGCATATGCAAGGGATATTTCTGACCTTGAAAATACAACAGAAAACTTTCATTTTCTTTATTTTAATTAATTAATTTATTTACTTATGTAGAGACAGAGAATAATCATGAGGGAAGTATGGAGATAGAGAAGGAGAAAGAGAAAGTGACAGAGAGACAGAGAGAGAGAGACAGAGAGACAGAGAGACCTGCAGCACTGCTTCACCACTTGTGAAGCTTTCCCCCTGCAGGTGGGATGGGGGCTTGAATCTAGGTCCTTATGTATTGTAGCTTGTGCACTCAACCAACAATGAAATATTGCACTCAACCAATGAAATATTGCTTCAGTGGTGATTGTACTTTTGAGAATTTATATTACTTTGATATTACAATTTTTCAATATATTTTTAAGTACGAATCCTGTGCCATTGTGTTAGGTACAGCATCTCCAAAATGAATTGTCTAGAAATGAAAGTATCCAATAAACATAGGGAAATATTCAATGACTAAATAAATTAACGTAAGTCTGTGTGTTTCTAAAAATTGGGATTCAGTTATTTAAATATAGTTGAGATAACCAATAGCAAAATCTGAAGAATGAGTCAGAAGCTAGTTTGATTAAATTGTAGAGAAATTAATCCAAGTGAAGGAATAATAGTTTATATAAAAGAATCATATGAGCCTTCCCAGAAGTTGCAAAAAGATATATATATATATATATATATATATATATATATATATATATATATATATATATTTTAACTTAAAAAAACAGTAGAAATGTGGCAAAGTCCTCTAGGTTGTTCAAATATTCAGTTTTATATATCTTTTTACAAAGTGGAGTAAAAAGTATAGTTAATAATTCACAATACATATTGCATACACATATATTTTTTTTTCTTCAATATCTACCATAAACTCATGTATTGAAAATAAAGGAAAGAAGTTAAAAGAAAAAGTCACTGGGGCCAAGTGGTAGTGCACCAGGTTAAGCACAAATAATGTGAAGCGCAAGGACTGGTGGAAAGATCTGGATTTGAGGCCCAGGCTCCCCAACTTCAGGGGGGACGCTTCACAAGCAGTGAAGCGGGTCTGCAGGTGTTTCTCTTTTTCTTCCCTTCTCTGTCTTCCCCATCCTCTCTCAATTTCTCTGTCTATTCAAAATCATAAGTAGCAACAAAAATGGGAAAAAAAATGGCCTCCAGCAGCAGTGGATTCTTAATGCTGATGTGGAAAAAAAAGTCATCAAGGACTTTACATTTTAGAGGCCTAGGACAGAAACAAATCAAATACATATTATTTCAGCTTCTCATGAGTATTATGCATCATGGAGAGAGAGAGAGAGAGATGGGGAAAACAAAAGCAGAGAAATCTTTCAATGCTCTAGGAAGATTCTCCTTACTGATTGTTTGTGGGCATGTCAGGGAGGTTAATGGAGAGGCATGAATGAGCTGAGGTCTTAGAAATGTGTGGGCACTAGGTCTTGTGTGGGACTATCAGTCATTTTATGGACTGGCTTTTAGCCTGGTTGAGATAGGGTGGACTAAAGTCATTTTCAGTAGAGGAATGGCATAATGTGACAGGAACTTTGAAAGGCAATCTGTCTGCTCTAATCATTTTATTTTACTCAATACGACTTATTTTCAGGTAAAAGGCTGCACCTGAATTCAAGGAAGCGAAGATGGTAAGGGAATCTGTCATAGTCAGTGTATTTTAGAGACAGCAGTCCTAAAATTATAATATATATTCACATGCACTAAGGTTTTTAAGAAAATGTCTTGTAAAGACCAAGTGGTGGTGCACCTGGTTAAGTGCACACATTACAACGCTCAAGCACCTAGATTCAAGCACCTTGTCCCCACCTACAGGGAGGAAGCTTCACAAGTGGTAAAGTAGGGCTGCAGATATCTCTTTCCCTCTCTATCTCCTCCTCCCTCCCTCACAATTTCTCTCTGTCTCTATCCGATAATAAATATTTTAAAAAGAAGAAAAAGAAAATCTTAAAAAAAGAAAATAACTTCTCTTGGTAAATATTTTCATACATTTCTAACCAATAGTATACTTATAGCTTAATAATTTACATGGATGGCTGGGGAGACAGCATAATGGCTATGCAAAAGACTTCCATGCCCAAAGCTTCAAAGACCCAGGTTCAATCCCCAGCATGACCATAAGCCAGAAACTGAGCAGTGATCTGGAAAAAAAATTACATAGATGTCAACATTTGAAATCAAGTAATAACAGATATAAAATAAACTATATAATGATAAAATATTAAGTCAATTCCATCAGAAAATATATATATGTGCTATATATATTTATATCTTTTGTTATATGTATTTTGTTACCAGAGCACTATTCAACTCTGGCTTATGGTAGTACAAGGAATTGAACCTGGGACTTCGGAGTCTAAGGCATGAGAGGCTGTTTGCATAACCTTAATACTCTTAAGCATTAGGAATGACAAGAAAACACTGTTACAGTCTTTGATCTCCCCTCCTATTTTTATCTGTATATGTTTTTTTTTTTAATTTTAAAAAACAGGTTACTGTACTTCCAGAATCTGTGGAGTATAGCAGCCTCACATCACTCCTCTGACCAACTAGAAAAAGCAGTGAAAACTCAAAAATTCCAAACAGGATTTCTTCTGAAACTCACTAAGCCACAGGAATATGTACTTCTCTCATGCTGTTGCCCCTCCAGAGGCTAGAACCGTGGCAGGTTGACCCTATGCTGATAACACACACACTAAAGTAGCATGCTAACACAGGATAAAATCGCCTCTCCACCAAGATATATATAAACGGAGAAATACAACATCTTAGGTATAGCACCTCCTCCTGGCATAACAACAAAAGCCACACTAAATTTGGAAAATAGGAAATACAGACAGTAGGCCAGAAACTCCAAATGATTAGATAGCTCTTTTTTTTGGAAAAAAATGAGAGATTGAAATGAAAGTACTCCAAAAAACTCATTATGAAATCAATTAAAGAGAGTAAACATTTTGGATGGAACTGTGTTACAATTTTAATACTTTTTTTGTAAGCTACAGGCAGAGATTTTGAGATGAATTAAATGAAGTTATGTGATTCTCATTTGAAGTTTTAATTCTCAAAGACCAAATTACAATGGGTTCACAGTGGGAAATAAGTCAGTCATTAGTAGAAAGTTCATTAAGCAAAGAGGAAACATTTATTAAAATTGCTGAAATTGAAATAATTTTATATTACATTTGAAATTGAAATAATTTTATATTACATTTGAACTAATTTAAACATAGTTTACTGCTCTAAAGTGCCTGCAATTTACCTCTGGAAGCCTACATTATAAAGCTTATAATCAAATAATCTGTCTGTGAAAAAATATATAAATGGAGGAAGGAGGCTCTCTTCAATAAGAAAACTGCTGGGAAAACTGGGTTGAAACATGGAGAAGAATGAAACTGAACCACCTTATCTCTCCAGAAACAAAGATCAGCTTCAAATGGATCAAGGACCTGGATGTTAGACCGGAAACTATCAAATACTTAGAGGAAACATTGGTGGAACACTTCCCCACCTAGACCTCAAGGACATCTTTGATGAAACAAACCCAATTGCAAGGAAGACTAAAGCTGAAACAAACAAGTGGGACTACATCAAATTGAAAGGCTTCCCACAGCCAAGGAAACTATCACACAAACAAAGAGACTCCTCACAGAATGGGAGAAGATCCTCACATGCCATGCATCAGACAAGAGACTAATCACCAAAATATACAAAGAGCTCAGGAAACTTAGCAAAAAAAAAAGCAAATGACCCCATCCAAAAATGGGCAAAGGATATGAACAAAACATTCACTACTACTGAGGAGATCCAAAAGGCTAACAAACATAAGAAAAATTTGCTCCAGGTCGCTGGTTGTCAGAGAAATGCAAATTAAGACAGCATTGAGATACCACCTCACTCCTGTGAGAATGGCATATATCAAAAAGGACAGCAGCATCAAATGTTGGAGAGGCTGTGGTGACAGAGGAACCCTTCTGTACTGCTGGAGAGAATGTAAATTGGTTCAGCCTCTGTGGAGAGCAGTCTGGAGAACTCTCACAAGGCTAGACATGGACCTTCCATATGACCCAGTAATTCCTCTCCTGGGGATATTCCCCAAGGACTCCCTAACAACTAACCAAAAAGATATGTGCACACCTATGTTCATAGCAGCACAATTCATAATAGCTAAAACCTGGAAGCAACCCAGGTGCCCAACAATAGATGAGTGGCTGAGAAAGCTGTGGTATACCAAAGCAATGGAATACCACACAGAGATTAAGAACAATGAACCCACCTTCTCTGACCCATCTTGGATGGAGCTAGAAGAAATTATGCTAAGTGAGCTAAGTCAGAAAGATACAGACGAGTATGGGATGATCCCACTCATAAACAGAAGTTGCGAAAGAAGAACAGAAAGGGAAATTCAAAGCAGGGGTTGACTGAATTTGGAGTAGGGCACCAAAGAAAAAACCCTGGGTGGAGGGTGAGGGTGAATGTTCAGCTTCAGGGGATCTGGAGGGTGTGGGGGGAGGGGGATATGGGACACAGTCTTTTGGTGGTGGGAATGGTGTTTATGTACACTCCTATCAATTTGAGTCATATAAATCACTAATTAATATGAGAGGGGAAAATTGATTAAATATCTCAAACTTTTTAAAGCACAGACTGAGTCTTTTTAATAGGCTGAGTCTTTGATATATTGACTCTATTAAAAGCTTAGTCCAGGGAGAACAAAAGCAACTGGTGGGATAGCTATATGCAAACAATGTCAAAAGACATAAAATATAGTGAGTGTGTATATGATACAGCAAATCCTAACAAAGGGATTCTTCAGAGTTAACCCAATTGCCAAACAATGTGATTATTGCAATAACTATCTATTGTCTTCTTAAACCCTAAGACAACAGGAATCTCCCTCTTTGTCTATAGAGCCTATGTTTCTCCCAATCCTGGTACCTCTGGGGTGGGGCTCACTTCCTTGCATGCTTCTCTCAATTCATACCAAATGATATTGCATCTGCTGATTCCAACCTAATCAGTGCAACAAGCATCATCGCAGCATGCTTCACCTCAGACTGTGTACAGAGACATCAGGCATGGATTGCCAACCTTTCACCCTCATCACTCCGGGGAGACCTTTCATAGTATTCTCAAATTCCATTACAGGAGGTTCACTTCCAAACAAAGTCCCAAAATCTAGATATAGGCCAGGTCCCATAAGATAGTGCATATGTTCACATGTATCTATAAATTAGGGTAAAATATATACCTGAAAGCAAAAATACACAATAGTCTTTAAGTGAGTCAGTATCAAGTTCATAATGAAATAGTGTCCACTTAGACTTAGATACCCTCCTCACCTACTTCCTATTATAGTTCTCTCACTCACTCTAAAGCTAACCTCATCAAAGCAAGGGCTGCAAAAGCTGAATTGGGGCAAGAGACTGGCATATTTAAACGATGACTCTTTAGTCACATTCAGGCCATTCCACCAGCTGGGGCCCTAATCTGGGAGTCGTGAGTCTCCCAAATAGACCTAATGGGCCTAGACCTCAAATAAATCCCTCTTTCCTTTGTTTCAGGTCATCTCTATCAGGAAGAACAAAATAGTCCCCTTGTGGGCCTCCAAAGGACTTTGCACTCAACCTGTATCAACAATGGTAGAGAATGTTCCATCCTCCAAAGGGAGGATGGACAACACACTCTATGCTACACCTGAGGAAGATGGGTCGATACTCGGGCAGCATGGAATATTGCTACTCATGACCACAGAATGTGAGCTCAGATCTAGAGGGATGCAGAGGTCACACAGGCTCCTAAGCTAATTATGGGCCCCAGATCACATCAAACTGATGGGGTTTACAGTAATATTTATACCCCTTTCCCATATTAGGGAGCTACTCTATTCCCTGATCTAGCTTTCTGGTCCTCTTCCCAGCCATGACATCATTTCCCAGACAATAATTAGGATTCACCTGCATATCAGATTTCAGGCTCAGGCAAAAAACAAAACAAAACAAACAAACAAATAAAAACACTAATATAGCTACAGACCCTTTGAAATATAACTAAAATGTGCCTACTAGGTATCTACAAAATGGAGGACACCCCCCCCCAACGTTTCACCTGCACTATTCATCCTTTAAGTCCATGATTGTACAACAATTTGTTTGAATTTTTATATTAACCCTCTTTTCAGCCACCAGGTTCCAGATGCTAGCAGAAATCGACCAGACTTCCCTGGACAGACAACCCTACCAATGTGCCTTGGAGCTTTGCTTCCCCAGAGCCCTTCCCCACTAGGGAAAGAGAGAGACAGGCTGGGAGCCTGTCAATGCCCATGTTCAGTGGATAAGCAATTGCATTAGCCAGACCTTCAACCTTCTGCATCCCACAATGATCTTGGTTCCATACTCCCAGAGGGTTAAAGAGTAGGAAAGCTATCAGGGGAGGGGTTGGTATAAGGAGGTCTGGTGGTGGGAACTGTGAGAAGCTGTACCCCTCTTATCCTATGGTTTTTTTCAATGTTTCCTTTTTATATATATAAATAAAAAGTTTTAAAAAATGTAACTATAGATTATCTTGCTCTGTGCTTGGGTTAATGGCTACCCCAAACCTGCCCCCCAACCCCTAGTTATGGCCTATATATTATCTACTTTCTCTCTCAATAAAGGAACTGCCCTCTGAGGCTTTTCCCAGGGCTGACTGAGTGCTTGTCTCCCTGCACACATAACCCACGCTGAGCTGTCCTGGGACCCACAGGGGCTGCTTTTGACCTCCGTCTCTAAACAGCCAGGGAGACTGGTGGACCCAAAGAACCAGCGAGCAGACAAATCCCTGTGGTTTCTATCAGTTAAAAACAAAAAATATTTGTTAAAGGTATCATCTTTTCTAATATTGGTTTAAGAATAATAGAAAAATAAATAACAAGGCCACATTTAAAAATATTTTATTTTCATGTGAGAAAGACACAGAGGGAGAGAGAGACAGAGAGAGAAAGGGAGAGAGAGAGAGACAGAGATATACCAAGAGCACTGCTCAGCTCTGGCTTATGGTGGTGCTAGGGTTTGAATCTGGGACCTTGGAGACTCAGGCATGAGAGTTTTTGTATAATGATTATGCTAACTTCCCAGCCCAGTAAAGCCACAGTTTATAAAAATCAAGTTAATTATCTTTTTCCATGTGAATGAGTCATCATGGAAATATTTCTACTTTTGAATATTAAAACTTTGATTTTGCCTTTACAATTTAGGAGTCTTCCATTTTTTACATTACTGTTCTTCACTATAGTACGTTGTTGCAATTAACCATATATATTTAACCAAAGCAAACAAATGACAGAATTAAAAGTTATTCGTTTTGTAACATTTGTCTCTATTAAGCCAAAGCCTTTCTCAGTACTGGTTTTCTACACAAGATGTGAAGAAATGGTGAGTTAACTCACCTCCACAATGTTTGGGCTTTGTTAGTTGTGTAACTCGGGATCATCATAACCCTCACCACACTGGAAAGAAATTTATCTGTAGTATCTTCCTCTATGCCTCTCTCTCTCTCTCTCTCTCTTCCTCTCTCTCTCCCTCTCTCTTTCTCTCTCTCTCTCTCTCTCTCTCTCTATATATATATATATATATATATATATATATATATATATATGCGTGTGAAAAGTTCAACATGAAACAGTAAAGCTGTGGCAACTATTACACAATAAAGACACTATGAAAGTATAGAAATAAAAATCTATTTATATTTATCACCTAATCGCAACATAATCTGACAGGCAAGAATGGTCAAGGTTGTATGTAATGTTTTCTTCATTTTAGCGGAGCAGATTACTGATGGCATTTGATTGATTATTAGAGGGGATGATTGGTTTAATGAAAATGTTTTCTAATATAGAAAGACATTATCCTCTGATTGCTTTCATCCTTTGATCTAATGTGGACTCCTTTCCTATCTCTGGTGTTAGATGAGCCTTTTTCCATATTTAAGATCAAGTGCTTTTCATAGATCATTCTCTTTGCAAATTGCTTTAATTCATTGACTTTAAATAGCATGAAGGAATTAGCTAGCAGATGATAGCTGGAATGTGAAAATATCTCCTTAAGTGCTTTGCAAATACAACATTTTTTTCTGTTTTACTTTAAGTATTTAACCACTCGTATGTCTCTAGTTAAGTGCACTTTTGTTTCTTGAGAGATTTTTAAAATAGTTGGTATTGCAGAAAAAATAGAATCTCATTTTTTAATCTGATTGCATTATTTTTTAAATTTATTTTGTAGATAGAAGCCAGAAATCAAGAGGAAAGGGACTGATAGAGAAAGAGAAGTGAGGGAGATGGGAGTTGGACTCACAGTGGGTTAAGTGCAGGTGGCGCAAAGCGAAAGAACCAGAGTAAGGATCCTGGTTCGAACCCTGGCTCCCCACCTGCAGGGGAGTCACTTCACAAGCAGTGAAGCAGGTCTGCAGGTGTCTATCTTTCTCTCCCCCTCTTTGTCTCCCCCTCCTCTCCCCATTTCTCTCTGTCCTATCTAATAACCAAGGCATTGATAACTACAACAACAATGAAAAGGGCAACAAAAGGGAAAATAAAATAAATTAATTAAAAAAGAGAGAGATGAGGGTGAGATAAATCTGCAACACTGCTTTACCACTTACAAAGCTTCCCCCCTGCAGGTGGGTACTTGGGGCTTGAACCCTGGTCCTTGAACATTGTAACATACTTATAGCTAGTAATACAAATAGGAACATTTAAGTCATTTAGAAATATATAGACATGTGTGGAAATAGCAAGGTTTCTCATACTTGTATTGATGTATAGCTTTTAAGTAGGATAGGTGTCAGTCCAATTTTTTTGCCATCAATAAGAATTCCATTGTCCGGAGATCCAGTGGTGCAATTGGTTAGTGCTCTGTACTTATACAGAATTGCACTGTGGCTGAAAAAAATAAGACAACCACAAGGATCTATTAATACACTGTGATTAGGACATTGAACTGTCTTTTAGTCTCCCTCCATGTTCTAAGTTTACTATGATATACAGGGACTTTTCAATTTACAGTCAGGAAGTATCTTTGGAACCTAGAACATAAAAAGAAGCAATGAAAGAAACTGTATATGTCCAGTAGGAAAAGGTAATAAAATGAGGGTGAGTCATAAACTTCAAAAAGTAAAAATGATAAGCTCTCATTAATAGATATCTTAGCAGAGTCAGCATCACTGTACATGAATATTGTATATCTTGTTCACTAATAGAACTATTTTAGATAGTCTTTTCAATGCACAGTGGACTCATGGCTAAATGATTTCTCCCCAAACAATAATATGGAAATATTTTGGTACAAATACAAAATATTTTGGTACAAATTAATATATATATTAATCATTGACTGAACAATACTGTAAATTGGTAAAAAAATCTTAAATCAATTTTTTATTGATTGGGTAAGTGTGGTACAAGTTCACACATTCTAACCACCAGAGTTCCACACATACCATCCCATCCATTGGAGGCTTTCCTATTCTTTATCCACCTGGGTGTATGAACCCAGGATCATTATGGGGTTTAGAAGATGGAAGGTCTGGCTCCTGTAAGTAACTGCTTCTCTTCTGGACATGGGCACTGGCGGGTTGATCCATACTCACAACTTTAAAAAATGGCTAGTTGAGGGAATTTTGTCTTAGAGGAAAAAAAAAGGGTGAGGTGAAATGATGTGTGTATTGAGAAAAAAATTAATGAAATGATACACAGCTTGACTATCTTTCTTGTGAATATGAGTAACACAGATTTAATTAAAGCTATAGTTTACCATTAAAAACTATCTTAAATCCAAATTTTTGGTTATAAAGGCAATCCAGTATTATTGGTTGATGTAAATTCTTACAATATTTCTTAAGATAAGTATCTCTTTTTAAGAGATGCAATATTCAGAAGTCACTTGGAAACTATATTGCACTATGTGTCTTAACACCTCATAAAAATTCTCTGTGGAAAAAAAAAATCTCTGTGGATAGTTTTTTTTTTTCCTCCAGGTTTATGGCTGTGGCTCTGTGCCAGCACAATGAATTCACTATTCCTGATAGACATTTTATTGGATAGGACAGAGAGATATTGAGAGAGGAGGGGGAAATAGAAAAAGATAGACACCTGCAGACCTGCTTCACTGCTGGTGAAGCAGACCCCCTTGCAGGTGGGGAGCCTGGGCTGGAATCTGGATCCTTGCATGGGTCCTTGTGCTGCCACTGTGTGCACTTAACCAGGTGTGCCAATGCCAAGCCCTAGATAACATCTCTGTAATTTCATTTTGTATATTATATGTTTATTTATCAAGTCAGTACACATTACCATGTGCAAAGAACAGGTTCAAGTCTCATGTCCCCACCTGCATTATGAGCAGTTGAACTACACCTCTCTTCTCTCTCTCTCTCTCTCTCTCTCTCTCTCTCTTCCTCTCTACTGATCTTCTTTTCTTTGTCTCTATTAGACAATTCAGAAAATAATGAGTGTCAGGAGAGGTGTAGTTTTATGCAGGCACCAAATCTTTGGTGATATTAAGGGGAAAAAGTAAAGAAAGAAGGAATGAAGGAAAGAAGGGAGGAAGGGAGAAAAGAAGTGAAAGAATATTCAGAATGACTTTTTATTTATTTTTCTCAAACTCTGCTTGCTGGTGCCCATTCTATTTGTAATATAACTGCTATCTTTTCTGCTTTTCCCTTTCTTTTTATCCTTTTTTTTTTTAATTGGGAAGTTAATAGTTTATAGGACAGTTGTTGGCATATGGGTATTATTTCTTTTTTATATTTATTCTATTTTTATTTTATAATTTTAAATATTTGGGGTTTTGTTATTTATTTATTATTTATTTCATAATGAAAGCCAGAAATAGAGAGGGGAGTGGTGATAGAGAGGGAGAGAGAGACAGAGAAACATCTACAGACAGGCTTTACTACTTGTGAAGTTTTTCCCTTCTGGGTGGGGACTGGATGCTTGAGCCTGGATCCTTGTGCATTGTAACATGTGCACTCAAGCTGGTATGACTCCACCTGGCCACTTAAATCTTTGTTTATTGGATAAAGACAGCCAGAAATTGAGATGGATGGTGGTGATAGACAGGGAGAGAGACAGAGAAACACCTGCAACCCTGCTTCACCTCACACAAAGCTTTCCCCCAGCAGGTGAGGACTGGGGTTTGAACTAGGTCCTTGTGCTTTGTAGCATGTGCGTTCAACCAGATGCTCCACCACCCAGCCCCCACAGGTAGGTTTTCTCATCTTGCCATGACAGGCTAAGTTGGAAGTGAGAGAGATTTTTATTTTTTGAAGTTATACAAGTCTTCAGAATAATATCACTCCACATATCCTAAATAATAGAGTAGTTCTATGCTCTTTCTCAAATACATGAATCACATAGTATGGACAATTGTATACTGTTGACTACATAATTTGGAGATAATATTAGAATACAGACTGCTTTATAGAAATAGTCAAAACCCATGTCCGGAAACATATTTATTATTTGATTGATTTCAATACATCTAATCATATTAGAACATTGCTTTGTGAAATCTTCTAGTACCCAAGTTCAATATCTGATCACTGCTCATGCCAAAACCAAGAAGTGTTCTAGTTTTTTCTCTTTCACAATATTAGCTTAATTTTTTAAAAGCTAAATTTATGTTACTGACTTGATTTAAAAGTTGGACTTCACATTCTGTGAATAAATAAACAGTATACAGTACATTGTCCTGCTGGTTATGTCATCCTTTTATTTCACTAAAATAAGACATCCTTTTATTTGATTGAAAACAAAATCTGAGTACAAGGAAGATGTGGTAGTCATTAATTCTTGCAGGCAAGAGAACCCAGGTTGGGTCATTTGCATCAACAACAGCCATATCTTAGCTGTGTTCTTTCCAAATGTAAAAAAGTAATCTGAAGATGCAAGAGGTGGCTATATGAGTAAAGTGTTTGCCTTATCAGATATGAGTTCCTGGGTTTCATCAAAGACATCACATGGGAACTTAGTGGATAGCAACAAGGAAACATCACAGAAAGCAAAGCAGTGGTTTGGTATAGCTCCCTCCTTTTCTTAGTGTCTCTCTCTCTCAAAACAGAAAATAAGACATTGAACAAAGAAAATGACTCATCAGTGTTGCACAAACATGAACACTCTAAAAACTACAATAATGGAATGAAATATCTTCAACATATAATATCAATAAATATCAATGACATGAATTCACGTACTGAAAGTCACAGAGCAGAAAAATGGATCATAAAATACAACCCAACCATATGTTGTCTGTAGGAATCCCACTTAACTCAACAAGACAAACACAAACTCAAAATGAAAGGATGGAAAAGTACCATACCAATGGACCACATAAAAAGGACAGGGACAGCTATGCTCACATCTGACATGATAGACCTTAAAATAAATAAAATTTTAAAAGATTGGCATGGACATTACTTAGTGCTAAGAGGATCAATCAATCAAGAGAACTTAATGATTATCACCATCTATGCACCCAAGGAGAGGACATCTAAATACATCAAACATCTACTGAAAGATCAACAGCAATATATTAACAGCAACACAGTAATAGTAGGGAACTTCAACACTCTCTCCACTTGACAGATCATCCAGGCAGAAAATCAACAACAAAAGAGCTAAATGAATAGATAGATAAACTAGAACTATTGGACATTTTCAGAGTGAAAATGGTGACTTCACAATTTTCAGCCCATCTTGTATGGAGCTTGAAGAAATCACATTAAGTGAAATAAGTCAGAAACGGATGAATATGGGATGATCTCATTAACAGACAGAAGTTGAAAAACAAGATCAGAACAGAAAACACTAAGCAGGACTTTGACTGGAGTTAGTGTATTGTGCCAGATTAAAAGACTCTGGGTTGAGGGGGGGTTCAGGTCCTGGAACAGGATGGCAGAGGACCCAGTGGGTGGTTGCATTGCTGTGTGGAAAAATGATAAATGTTATGCATGTAGAAACTATTGTATTTACTGTCAACTATGAAACACTAGTCCCCTTCAATAAAGAAATTTTTAAAAATGTGTCACAGAATTATTTTTACACATTGGAGTGTATTTATAGAATGAAAATGTTTGTTTCCAAATGATGAATATATTTTATCTAATATAATTTACATATATAAATTTTATCAGCAATCTAGCTATTTGACCTCAATTTCCATAGTTACCGTGACACACACACACACACACATACTCGCCATGTACTTATGTATTTTTGTTAAAACTTACTTGACATAGAGCACAGATTATAAAATAAAATTTTACACTCACATTTGTTTTGTGTCAACAATCTGGGTTTGAGCCACCTCTCCCCACCTGCAGTGGGGATGCTTCACAAGCGATGAAGTAGGTGTCTATCATTCTCTCTCCCTCTCTTTTTTCCCTTCCTTCTCAATTTCTCTTTGTCCCATAAAATAAAAATAAAGCAGAAAGAAAAAAATGTGACCTCCAGGAGACGAGGATTTTCAGTGTCAGCACCAAGCCCCGATAATAACCATCATGGCAAAGGTGGCGGTGGGGGAGACTTTGCTATGACTTCTAAGACCTGTAATCACATGGGATCACCATAAATAGCACATAATAATAATTAATCCATATCTATCCTTCTCTTTCCCTGTCTGTCTTAACAAAAAAACAACAACCAAATTGAGTCAACTGAGAGCAGTGGGAATGTGCAGATACTAAGCTGCAGAGTCCTCAAACTGCCCCAATCATATTCTAATTCTGATTTTACAAAATGTGCTAAAACATTCACTTATCTGCCACTGTATATTTTCAAGTCAATTTTACTTGTGTAACATTCTTTAAATAGATGAGTCTTATGTTAAAATTAGCAGCACTATTTCCCAAAAGAAACGGTAAACTGCAAAGAAATTCTTTGAGAAGAGGTGCATTCTGCATGCACATTTTCATAACTGTTTGCAAGCCATTATGATTGACTCTAACATTGGTCTTTGGCAGTGGCTATACCTTATTATATCTTCACATATTTGTCCACTCGGTTGCAATAATTATTTAAACAGAACAACTTATTTTCTCTAGCAACATGTCTATATTCATGAAATTGAAGTCTGTCTATTTTCTGCAGAGTCACAATTTAAGCTACAATGATTTTCTATTGAGTAAACTGTTCCGACTTCTACAGTTCCCAGGTTTTCATGATGATGGACTGTTGGTATGCTTCTGGATTCTGCCCGTGAGACCTTCTGTTTTTATCATCACATTGGGTTCGCTTGTGTTGCTTGCTGTGTGTTCTGTTTGCATGTCCACTGTTGGATGGGAACCCCCCTGCCTCTGGGACATTGGTTTGGTCCCCCCCCCACCACCGGCTATGGAACATTTGGTTTAGTCCTGGCTGGTTCAAGCTTTTTCCTTCTCCCCACCCCCTTTCGTAAGTATTTTCTTTGTTCCTGACTCATCCGCCTGAGGAGGCATGGAGGAGAGAGATCCAAGACAGAATTGAGTTGTGATTAGAAGAGATTAGGTTGTTGGACTGCATCCCCCCTCCGCTCTGAATAAAGATTGAACTGTGTTCTCAGCTCAGCCATAAGTCCCTGGTCGTCCCTGTCTCCCGCCCGGGAAGCCACCACCGCAATGGACACAGACTGGTGACTTTCAGATAACCTTTGAAGCAGGATTTACAGAAGTCATTCAAATCTTTTCTCATCTCTCACTAGATTGTAATGTGTTTATGGATGTCAATAACTTAATTAATAGAAGAATTATTTTAGTGAAATAAATGGATTCCAGTTACTTTTTCCCCAAAAGGAAATTCAGAGTCTGAAAGCATATATTTGAATAAGTCACCAGAACCTGGCATTTCACTCTTACTTCAGCAATAAATTACTTTCTAGTAAATCCCCAAAATTAAAGGCTTGGAGCAAGCATTGCTTTATTTTTTATTTATTTATTTATTTTAAAGCTGTATGACTTTTTTTTTTTTCAGATTTGGTCATCTCTAAGACTTCATGGCTCTAGACTAATTTTTCAAGACATAAAGAAGAGAGATGGAGTCAGAGAGAGGAGAAAATTTTATCATATCACCAAAGCACCCTTAAATGTGGTGGGAGAGAGACTCAAACCTGGGATGCATATATGGCAAAGCAGTATACTCTACATGAGTTATTCTGCCTATGGGAAAGCTTTATATTATTTTTGAGATTTATCATCATCATCACTACCACCACCAGGGAAAGAACAGGATCATGGCAATTGAGGCCTGAACTTAGTCTATGGAATCTCAGGTACACAAGTTTTGTGTTCTGATGCCCAATATTCCCCATCTCTGAACCACCTTGTTTTATCTTATAATTCTGTGGATCTAATCATAAAAGCTCATCTTTTCTGGATTTAACAACAGTCAGTAGGACATTTCTCATGTTTTAAGTAT
The DNA here is from genome assembly GCF_950295315.1 of Erinaceus europaeus. Classification (NCBI taxonomy): domain Eukaryota; kingdom Metazoa; phylum Chordata; class Mammalia; order Eulipotyphla; family Erinaceidae; genus Erinaceus; species Erinaceus europaeus. The sequence continues at coordinate 65,119,331 of NC_080175.1, forward strand.
CTTTGATATCTTGGTTACAGTAGAGAAAGGTATCCGATATTGGCCAAATTCTTTGAGGAATCATTTGAAAAACACAAAATGAATTTTCCATGCACTCTTCATTTATAATGTTTACTAATTTCTTTAAAAAATATTGTTCTCCGTTGTTTTAGAAGCAGGTAAAAGTATATCTATACCAATGTCCTTTGCTCTTCAAACACTTAGTACTTCAGTAATGAAGAGAGTTTGGTAGGCTCTAAGTAAATGATAAACCATTTACTATAGAGTGGCTGTCCAACTGGAGAACACTTACAGCTGTATTCAGTAGGAGTAGTTCTTAGAATTTTCTGCTTAATCTACCACATTTTAATGGTTCGTAAACCATGAAAACATTGATTTGATTTAAATTTTTCTTGTAACACTAAGTGAATAAATTTCCAAGGATTAAGACATGTTATTGAGTTCTGTCTGACCAATGAATATTCTTTCTTTAATGAACATATTTTATAAAATTGTAGGTAATTTTTTTTCAGAAAAATACAAATATATGTCTAGTGTGTACTCTAAGGGTGTTTTTAAATCTTCACATCACTTGAAATGAAATCAGTGACAAAGAAACTATTAGCAAAGAAATCCCTTTTATATTTTACAGATTGAATCACATTTAGATAACATTTTAATAACTATATATATATATATATATATATAATCTTAGCCCTCTAGTATCTTTTTGGAAAAATCATTTCTCACACTATTTTAATTTACTTTTGTTTTAATTTCTGTTGCTAGAAACAGAGATAAATTGAGAGACAAGAGAGTGGAAGATAGGGAGAGAGAAAGGGAGACACCTGGAGTATTGCTTTACCTCTCATGAGTTTTCTCCCTGCATGTGAGAACCTGGAACTCAAATCAGTCTTTGAGTATGAAGATATATGCATTCTTCTGGGCATTCTACTGCTTGGCCCTCTCTTACACCATTTTCTGTTGTCTAATACCCATAGGCCATGGACATACAGCTTTCTCTGCATCTTCAATTTAAGGTCTTTTGATGTACAAATTAGGTATAAAAATAAGTCAGTGTATAAAGGGGATCAACACAAAAAGCACTAGAGTAATATTAGCTGAACAGAAGAAACATAAACTTAGTTGTAGAATGTATACATTATAAACATATATGTATTTAACCAATTTTAAAAATAGCTATGTTTCATATATCCATAGATGTTTTCAATTCCAGATAGTCACTTGACAAAACATTACATTTAACTGAAATAACACCTTTTCAAATGAAGATAGGCAACAAATTTAAAAAGTCTTACAGGTTTTTATTAATATATATTATATATTTTCATAACTGTAGTTATAAAAAGTAGTAGTTCTCCTATGGAATGTAATTGCTAGTTAATTATCTTAAGAAAGGGGTGATAAATTTAAAACATTTAAGAATTCTTGATTTCTCTCAGCATATATGATTAACTTATACATATTCATCTCTCCTCATTATTTATTTTTGATTTATCTCTTCTAGTTTTATATATTTATTACTCTTTATAGGAACTAGGACTTCTCTGCCTTAGGTAAACTTCTTCGGATAGAAAGAGACAGATACAGAGAAAAAAACAGTACAACACCATTGTTTCCTTTAATGCAGTAAGGACTAGACTCAACCCATGATTGTGCCCATGACAAATGAAGCACAATATCCAAGTGAACTAGTTCACCATCTCCAGTTCTCATTTTTAAAATGTATTTCATGTGAGTGACTGAGATAAGTCGGCGTGTAGTTTCAACCCATATTTGGGGGAAACATCAATACTTGGACCTCCTGTCTACCACCCTTCAATAAAGCCACAAAAAAACAGGCAACTGTTTTGGATTTCTCACATTTAATGATATTTCCAGATAGAATTATAGATACCAGCAGAATTACCTGGACCTTCATTTTTGAATTGTTTTGCACTTGACTGTATGTGTTTACTAAAACTGCTTTAAATATCATTTAGCATGAAAACATATCCTGCTTTTTATCAATAAGCAAAACATATGTGCTGTATTTGCAAAACATATTTTAACAGGGAACTCTTCTATTCATCTTATGTTTCCCAATCTGGCATGTTGTCTAGCAACTTTTCTAATTGTAATGGCATCTGTTGTGAATTTTCATTACATATGCCATATAACCATTAACATTTTACACTTCATCACTGCTGCCATCATCTTTGGTGTCATTACTTTAATTTAAGACATTATCATTATGTGGGTATTTACCTGGAAGTCTAATTAATCTCTCTGCTTCAAAATCTCTCACTCCTCTTTTTTAGCTATTACATAGCACTCAGAGATTTCCTGCTTCTGCATGAGTTAAGTTGCTCATTTTCTGAAAACAATACAATGTATACTCAACTGACTTTCTCTCTATTTTTCTTTAGTCAAACATTTTTTTTTCATTTGTGATTAGTAGTAGTTCTCAAGATTACGAGATTATGGGATATAGTTCCACTCTGCATCCACCATCAAATTCTGTGTCTCTATCTTTTCAGTTGTAACCACTACAGTTTCTACAAAGTTTTGGGGGGCAGTTTGTTTACTTTTTGGTTTAATTTTTTTTGCAAGCTCATGTTTCAGGTCTACAGATTCCACATATAAATGAAACCATCCTGTAGTAATCTATTATATCTTTATTTATTCTGCTAAGTATAATCACTTGCAGTCTTTATTACTGCAAAGTAGTATTACCTGGAGTATAATCTCACTGCATGCAGATTGATTCTACTCTCTATCATTAATAATGCATATATAACCACGGGAGTGCACATACCCCCTATGAATTAGTGTGTTTGAGTGACTAGCATAAATGCATAAATGCCCAGGAGTGGTCTTGCAGGATCCTAAGATATTTCCACTTTTATTTGTCTAACTCCTCTCTAAAGTTTTCCAAAAGGGGCTTCAAAGGTTCGAGTTCCCACCAATAATGTATTTTTTTTACATAGCCTTATGATCACCTATTATTTCCTGTTTTGTTGATGTAGGTCATTCTCAAAGATGTCAGGTTGAATCTCAGTGTAGTATAAATTTTGATTTCTCTAATAAAAATTGAAGCAGAAAGTTTCTTCATACATCTGAGGCAACTCACTAAAATCTAATAGCCAACATATATAAGTGTTCAAAGATATCTGCTTCAATTTCAGTCTATGAATTCTGTGTAGATGAATTGGATTCATCTACCTGTGAGCCCATAAAGGCAAGATCAAGGTGTCAGTTAGACCGGACACTTATCTGTAGGCTCTAGGAGAAAAATGCTCATAAGTTTAAGTTATTGGTAGAATTATACTATCCATGGTTCTTGGTTAGAAGTCTCCATTTTCTTATTTCTTGCCAGTTTACCATTCTAGATAGCATTGTGACATACTCATCATTTCTTCTTATGTTTAAATGACTATAACTGTGTAATATTCTACTAGTCATTTCTACAGCAACAATGATGATGTTGGGGAATTTTCCTGCAGGGTTTATTGTAGCAAGACCAAAGAAAGAGATGAGAATATGGAGGCTTGGGGGTGAGAGCTGAATAAATGACTAGTAGGGAAAGTGGGAAGGAGATTTGAGTTGGCATTGGGGATTCATTAACATTAAAGTATGTGCTGGAGGAGGGCCTAGAATGGTGGTAAGAATAATGTATCCCATAAAGAGGAGTAATTATATCCGTGTTACAGTAACTATTTGTAAGTAGTTATTTTCCTAAAGAAACAATACAAAAAGAAAGGACAAAAAATAATTAGGCACAGTCCACTAATTTGTCTTTTGAAAATTTATTAATAAAGCTATTTGATTGGTAATCCTAAATGTATTTTCATAATATTTTGAAAAACAAATAAAATTAAAGTAAAAAAAAAACTTAGCAACTTGAAAAACTCATTAGTTGCAAAATTCCCCACTCTTCTTCACCTGCCCAACCCTCAAGCCTCCATCCTTTTCTTTGGTCTTACTGTAAAAGAGTTTGCATTAAAAGCTGAATATCAGGGGTGTGGGGTGAACAGAAACCTATATCGTACAGGCATTTTCAAAAAAGAAACTGGCACAAGCATGGAGAAACATGTAAGCGAGTAACTAGAACCAGTGTGCTGCCAAGGGAAGGCCTGGGGGGGCCATTTTTTGCCTCTGTGGGCAAAACTTTATCAGCTTAAAAAAAAATTTACTGCCTCTGGGGGGTGTTACTTGTCTCGACGGACATTTTCTAGCATGGGGGAAGGGTGAGGCCTAGAGTCCCAAGGCATGGCTGCAGTCAGTCTTTGAGAAACCCAGCAGCCTAAAGGGAAGCCGCTAGTTTTGTGCAAAGTGTCCAAGGTGTACTAGTGAGTCCGATAGAAGTCCAAAGCAGATGTCCACCAAAGAATTGCCAATTGTCTCTCTCGATGGGGAATGTCAGCCATTGGAATTCTGCTTTTCTGTAGAGAACTTGACAGCTGCAATTCACTTACTTATGAAACAAAACTTGTAGCAGGTTAGAAGTTTACCACAATTGATAACTCTATCACAATTGGAAGTCTCTTCCAGCATGATTCCAAGGCTATTTAAAGTTCAAACAATAAAATGTGGAAAGGCAAACATGAACCATAGAAAGAAAAAGGCCCCAGGCATGAGAATTATTAGCATAACCATAGCGCAATCTAACGTTTCTAATTGTGAAGGAATTTGAGACTTTTACATATCAACAACGTCTTTTTAACCTTTTGTTACACCCATTCAAGATGGAAACACACCCTAGGTGTGCACAGGTTTTTTTTTTTTTTTACCAACTTAGTTAAAATATATTGATTTTTAACTAATTTTTACCTCAGACTTTAAATGTAAATTAGTTTTATCTTTATGAGAATTATGTTGAAAACCTTTTTCATTTAACTTTGCCTGGTAAGAATTTAGCCTTAAAGTTACTGTTTATCAAACTTTAAACACACACATAAACATGGTCATTAATACACAAGGAGAAAAAGCTTTGTTACGAAGACATATCATTTTAAACATGAATTTAGATCTGTACTGCCTTAGTTATTGTTGGGGGGGTCACCATCCAGATTTGGCTTCTCGTGCAGCTCCACTTCTAGGAATTGTAGGTTGCGATCTCTGGATGACTCTCTGCGTATTTTAACTCGTCTGCCTTCAGACCCAAGCTGAGGATCTCGGCCAGGGGGCCCAGTTTTGGTAGGGAGCCCACAGTCTCCAGGTCATCAGGGATCTGTCCAGACTTCATAGCATGAGGGCGGGCGGGCCAGCCATGCAGAAGGCGCGGGCTGAGGTGCCACGGAGTGGCCAGGATAGGCCGCCGCGGCCCTACCCCATGGCCCTGCCATGTCTGCTGCCCTGCTCCCAGCGGCCGAGCAGCATGGAGGGAGCCCACGCCCAATGTCCCGTGACTTGCGGTGGAAAGCCGGCTCATGCGGGCTGGCATTGGGCTCCTGCAGGCTGGCGTTGGGTGGAAACCACAGAGTGGTCCAGAGATAAATGTTCCAGAAACAGTGAAACAGTCTCGTGAAGAAAGGGTAGAGGCCTTTGGAGATCTCTTCACAAGCAGAAGAGAAGGCCATAGTACATAGATAGCCAAATTGTCTTCACTTATCTGAGAGATGCGTAGGTCAGGTCCATGTGGGTGCCATTTGTTGTTAAAGTTTGGAGACTCCAGCTGGCCGGGCTAGCGTCACGGCAGTAGAGAGAGACTGGAGGACACACAGCTGGGCCGGGAAGCTGTATTTCTTTATTCACGAACAACAATTCATAAACTAAACCAAACTAATCACCACACAGATCTGTCCTGCACCCTTCTCTTCCCGCGGCCACACCAGAACTCTCCAACTATGCAGCATAGGGGGCGGGGAGAAAGAGAGGCGCAAAACTAGCAAGGGCCAAACCAATTCTCTCAGAGTTGGGGGGAAGGGGGACAAACCAATATGAAACATAGCAACACCTTGCCATCAACTTGGATCAACAATGGTAGAGAATGTTCCATCCTCTGAAGGGAGGATGGACAACATACTGTATGCTACACCTCAGGAAATGGGTTGATATTGGGGCAGCTTGAAATGTTCTTACTCATGACCACAGAATGTGATCTCTGATCTACAGGGATGCAGAGATCACATAGGTTCCTAAGCTGAATATGGGCCCCAAATTACATCAAATCTATGTGGTTTATAGTCAACAATATTTATACCCCTTTCTCATATTAGGGAGCTACTCTTTTCCCTGGTCCAGCTTTCTGTTCCTTTTCCAGCCATGACATCATCTCTCCAGGCAATAACTTGGATCCACCTGCATATCAGATTTCAGGCTCAGGAAAAAAAATAATATAGCCACAGGCTCTTTGGAATATAACTAAAATATGCTTACTAGCTATCTACAAAATGAAGGACTCCCCAACTCTTCATCTGCACTATTCCAGCCTTTAGGTCTCTGTATGGTCAACAATTTGGCTTTGTATGCTAACTCTCTTTTCAGCCACTAGGATACAGATGCTAGCATGATGCCGACCAGACATCCTTGGACAGACAACCCCACCAATGTGTTGTGGAGCTCCGCTTCCCCAGAGTTCCGCCTACTAGGGAAAGAGAGAGACAGGTTGGGAGTATGGATCGATCAGTCAATGCCCATGTTCAGTGAGGAAGCAATTACAGAAGCCAGATCTTCACCCTTCTGCATCCCACCATGACCTTGGGTCCATACTCCCAGAAGAATAAAGAATAGGAAACCTATCAGAGGAGGGGATGGGATACTAATATCTGGTTGTGGGAACTGTGTGGAGTTGTATCCCTCTTATCCTACGGTTTTGTTAATGTTTCCTTTTTATAAATTAAAAATAAATAAATAAAAAATAAATTATAAAAAAATGCATTATTTTTACCAGTCAGTTACCAAAAAAAAAAAAAAAAGAAAAGAAAAAGAAAAAAAGAAAGAAAAGAAAAAAGAAAGAGAAAGACCAAAGTGCCTGTTGGCACCATTAACTATAGTTAAGGTTGGAGTGTCATTTCCTTCTCAAATTAAAGGTCTAAATATCCCTTCCATTAAAAACAGTCATTTTAGAAATGTTAACTTTATTCTAAGTAAGGTGCTATTAGAAAAAAAAGGTAAGAATTCTAAATAATTTTCTTTATCCAATATTATTCTTAAAACTGAAGATAAACCTTTTAAGTAAAAGTGAAATGGACATAAAAAGCTTAAATTGTGATATATCTCTGATAGCAAGGAAGAGAATATCAAGTTTTTCTCAGAGCATAGGGTAATTATTTTATATATCTGTGTGGGGAAAAGGGATGAAACAAAGGATAATATATGTGTAAAAGAGGTTCAAATTGTAAAGGATTCTAACTGGCTATTCAGAAGTACTTTGAAGATATACAGTATGTTTAACAACTATCTGCAAGGATAAGTTTTTAATTGGAAACATCATAGTTGTGACAATATAAGGAAAAATATGGAGTAGTAAGATTAGAAAGAAAGTTTATGAAAATGATTCAAAATAACTGATGAAAGCGTACGATGGGAAATTTCAGGAACAGTATCAGTGAGGGTATACTGTCTGCAATATTTAGAAGGAGGACTCAAGAGAACTAGAAACTGTTGAAAAGAGAGTAAATCCAGGACTAAATGCTTCCTTGGAACCACGGAGTTAGGCAAATATTTCTGAAAGTGTTTGCAGCAGGAATGCATAAGGGTGATTTGATGAGGAGGGAGTTTAAGACCAGAAATTCAAATTTAAATATTTAGTGTTTGATAGATAGAAGTCAGTAACATGCAGAAGATAATAAAAACCATTGTATGAACATGATTTTCTAAGGGGGAATTTATATTCAAAACTATTTTTTGAATTCCAGGGAAAGCCCCTGAGAAATAATTATCAAAATGAGAGACAGGAGAAACAAACAAACAAACAAAGGTAGCATAGGGAGTACAAAGAAGTTTAAAGAAGGGCATTATCTGCAACATGTCCAATATGAGAGTCAGAAGCAAAAATTGTGGATGCCAGGTGGTAGCACAGCCAGTTAAGCACTTGGTGAGAAGTGCAAGGACCAGCTTAAGAACCCAGGTTCTAGTCCCTGGATCCACACCTGCAGGGGGTGGGCCACTTCACAGGTGGTGAAGCAGGTCTGCAGGTGTCTTTCTCTTCCCTTTTCTGTCTTTCCCTCCTCTCTCAATTTCTTTCTGTCCTATTCAGTAACAATGACAACAATAATAATAAGTGATAAACAACAACAAAAGGAAAAAAATGGCTGCCAGGAGCAGTGGATTCATAGTGCAGCTACCGAGTTTCATGGATAACCCTGGAGGCAAAAAAACAACCAAACAATAACAAAAAACAGAAACAAAAACTGAAATTTCTCTAAAATATAAAAAAATTCTATTGCATTTTATATGTGAGAGTGAATAAAAAGTTTCATAATGATAAGCTTGGACAACTTTTTTTTTATTTAAGAAAGGAGACATTAACAAAACCACAGAATAAGAGGGGTACAGTTCCACAATTCCCATAACCCGATCTCCATATCCCATCCCCTCACAGTCTGAAGTGAAGCATGTTGTGGTGGCACTCATTGCTTTGATTAGGTTGTGATCTGCGATCTGCGGATGCAATATTATTTGATTTGAATTGAGAGTATCATGTAGGAAAGTGGGCCCCACCCTAAGGTTCCAGGACTGGGGGAAATATAGGCTCTATAGTGGAAATGTGAGGTTCCTATTGACTTAGGGTTAAAGAAGACAATGGATAGTTATTGTTATCATCACATAATTTGGTGATAGGGTTAGGGGTATAATACCAGCATCTTGTATATAGCTGTGCTACCGGTTGCTTCTGTTCTCCCTGGTCTAGGCTTTTGGGAGAGTCCACATATCAAAGACTCAGCCTATGTATTAAAAAGACTCAGTCTGTGTTTTAAGAAGTTTTAGACATATGATCAATTTTTCCCCACTCATATTAATTAAATAGTGGTTTACATGTTTACACTTTAATAGGAATGTACATAAACACCATTCCCAACACGAAAAGACTGTGTCCCATCCCCACCCACCCCCGCCCCTCACTCCCCCGTGGCACCAGGAAGCCCAATGGCAACGCTCCCCTTCACCACAGGGTTTTTACATTGGTGCCCTGCTCTCAATTTAATCAGATCCTGCTTTTAGTTTCCCTTTCTGTTCTTCTTTCTCAACTTCTGTTGATGAGTGGGATCATCCCATACTCATCTTTATCTTTCTGACTTAGCTCACTTAACATAATTCCTTCTAGCTCTGTCCAAGATGGGTCAGATAAGGTGGGTTCATTGTTCTTAATAGCTGCATAGTATACCACTGTGTATACATACCACAGCTTTCTCAAACAATCATTTGCTGTCGGGCATCTGGGTTCCTTCCAGGTTTTACCTATTATGAATTCTGCTGCTATGAGCATAGATGTACACATATCTTTTTGGTTGAGCGTTATGGAATCCTTGGGGTATATCTCCAGGAGAAGAATTACTGGGTCATATGGAAGGTCTATGTCTAACCTTGTGAGAGTTCTCCAGACTGCTCTCCAGAGAGGCTGGACCAAATTACATTCCCACCAGCATGCAGAAGGGTTCCTCTGTCCCCAAGGCTCTCCAACATTTGTTGCTGCTGTCCTTTTTGATGTATGCCATTCTCACGGGAGTGAGGTGGGATCTCAATGTTGTCTTTATTTGCCTTTTTCTGAAAATCAATGACCTGGAGCATTTTTCATATGTTTGTTAGCCTTTTGGATCTCCTCTAAAGTGAAAGTTTTGTTCATATCCTCTGCCCATTTCCAGAAAACTACTGGAAGTTATTAGGCACTATAGCAACGTGTCAGGCTACAAAATCAATGTACAAAAATCAGTGGCATTTCTCTAAGCAAATACTAAATCTGAAGAAGAAGACATCCAGAAATCAGTCCCATTCACTTTTGCAACAAAATCAATAAAATACCTAGGAGTAAAGCTGACCAAATAAGTGAAAGACTTTTATAGTGGAAGCTATGAGTCACTCTTCAAGGAAACAGAAACTGATACCAAGAAATGAAAGACATCCCATGTTCATGGATCAGAAGAATAAATATCATCAAAATGAATATTCACCCCAGAGCCATATACAAATTTAATGTGATACCCATCCAAGTTCCACCAAGCTTCTTTAAGAAAATAAAACAAATGTACAATCATTTATATGGATCCAAAAATCACCTAGAATTGCCAAAACCATCTTGAGGAAAAGAAACAGAAAAGGAGGCATCACACTCACAGATCTCAAACTATATTATAAGATCATCATCATCAAAACAGCCTGGTACAGGAACAAAAATAGGCACACAGACCAGTGGAACAGAATTGAAAGCCCCGACCTCAACCCCCACACCTATGGACATCTAATCTTTGATAAGGGGGCCTAAAGTATTAAATGGAAGAAGGAAGTTCTCTTCAATAAATGGTGCTGGGAAAACTGGGTTATAACAAGCAGAAGAATCAAATTGAACCACCTTATCTCACCAGAAACAAAAATCAACTCCAAATGGATAAAAGACCTGCATGTCAGACCGGAAACTATCAAATACTTAGAGGAAAATATTGGCGAAACACTTTCCCACCTAAACCTCAAGGACATCTTTGATGAAACAAACCCAATTGCAAGGAAGACTAAAGTAGAATCAAACCAATGGGACTACATCAAATTGAAAAGCTTCTGCACAGCCAAAGAAACTATCACACAAACAAGGAGACCCCTCACAGAATGGGAGAAGATCTTCACATGCCAAACATCAGACAAGAGACTAATCACCAAAATATACAAAGATCTCAGCAAACTTAGCACCAAAAAAGCAAATGACCCCATCCAAAAATGGGCAGAGGATATGAACAAGACAACTTTTTAAACAAATTTATTGGGGGATTAATGTTTTACAGTCTACAGTTTATGTATTAGTTTGTACATGCATAACATACAACCCCCACTTGGTCTTATGCTTGGACAGTTTTTGGAGATAAAGGAATGTTTGCAACAATTTAGAAGTAAATGTGAATGGTTCACATTAACTGAGTAGGGCCGTGACAGCAAATGTTTTGAATGATTAGGTGAAATATAAAGTATGATGTATTAGTGGGGTCACTAGTAAAGTGAATTATCCTAAGAAATCAATAACAGGCCTGAGTTAAATTAGACTGAGAAATAGTTTCTTTAATTTAGGTTTGCTTAGTTTTCTCTGCCACCAAGTTATTGCTAAGATTTCATATCTGTTATCTATGTGACCAATTCACTAATCTTTGTGGACTTTTGATTTAGAGGTGGATAGAAGGAGAGTGAAAATAGGTGACTGCAACACTGCTTTACCACTCGTGAAACTTCCCACCCCATCAAGGGCTTGAACCTGTGTCCTTACACATGTAAAGTGTCCTTTTGTTTTTGGTTTTTAAATAGAGTACTTCTCATTGTTCAGCTGTAATGCATGGTGATGCCAGGGGTTGAACTTGGGACCTCTGAGGCTCAGAGAGAGACATGCAGCCATACTTCACTATTCATGAAGCTTTCCCCCCTACAGCTGGGGACCAGGGGCTTGAACATAGGTCTTTGCACATGGTATTGTCTACCCTTAACGACCTGTGCCACCACCTGGCCCCCGAATTTGTCTTTTCTTCTAGATAATTGTCACTTTCTGCTTCCCTCTACCTCTAACAAATTAATTAGCACCTTTCTCAGCCGCATCCTCATTCCTCACAAACCTGGCTGACTTGAAACAGTCAGCAAAAGGTGAAAGCTTGGTCACTCAGGTAACACTTGTAACTTTGCTACTCTTCTTGAATTGCAAAATGCTCAAATCAATATTTACTGACATTCAAAGGTCACCAATAGATATTTTTCAAAGTCACTTTGTAAAAGATTTGGAGATGCTCTGTTTTTACCCACTCCAAGATCATAATTCAAGGGACTCTGATATATATTGTTACAATGTGGAACTGTGCAGGAAGGTGACAGGCAAGATGGTTTTGTTTATTTCTGAGCTTAAGTTTTGGCAAAGAAATAACCATTTGCAAGTCCTAACAGCAGTGGAATTCCAAGTCATCAACTTCAAATACTACAGCAAGCTGCAGATGCAACCTGACTTACGAAAGAATTTGAATCATTTTTCCCAGGTGCACTCAAAATTTTGGTAATTCCATTATATTTTTTTAAAATTTTTATCTTTATTTATTTATTATTGGAAGTGACAGAGAAATTGAGAGGGGAGGGGAGATGGAAAGAGGGAGAGACAGAGAGACACCTGCAGCCCTACTCCACAACTCGTGAAGCTTTCCCCTTGCAGGTGGGGACCAGGGGCTTGAACCCAAGTCCTTGTGCACTGTAACATGTGCACTCAACCAGGTGCACCACCGCCTGACCCCTCCACTATTTCTTTTGCTCTAACAATCAGGAAGGCACTATGACAGCAAGTAAACCTAAGTATTAAATTTAACAGCAAAGACTCATTTACTCTAGTAATAGTTTTTATATTCTTTAAAATGTTAAATTGTCCAAAAACCATTATAAAAACAATTAGGGAGAAGTTGATAAGCCAGTGAATTCACACTTATAAAAGAAGGCAAATTATGTTTCATTTGTTTGTTTGTTTGTTTTCTGGGACTTCACTGCTCAGAACTTCTTTTTTTTTTTTTTCAAAGGAGGGGCAGGGGAGATAGAATAATGATTATGCAAAAGACTCTCACGTCTAAACTACAAGGTCCTAGGACCACCATAAGTCAAATCAAGTGGAGCAGTGTTCCTATTAAAAAACAAACCAAACAAAAATAAACAAAGAAACAAAAAACAGAAGAAAGGAAAGGAACAAAACTTCATCCAACTAGAATTAAGGTGGGGTCCCACACTCACAAACAAGCCTCTTCCTAGGTGAGTTATATGTTATACTGCTAGTTCAGAATTGCCTTTTAACAACAGAATTGTTTTCAATAGTAATGTTTGCATTTTAATGATGGCAAAAATTTTTACTTCTCATAAGTGACAAAAATTATTGCTAGTGATGTGATTGTCATCCTTTCCAACTAAATGCTTGAAAACTCCTTTCAATAAATTACAGTACCTGTATAAACACCATTCCAAACCTCTACAGTAGAAAACAATTGACAATAACAATAAAGAAGTGTCATAATGGGAGGTAGATAGCATAATGGTTATGTCAAGAGAATCTCATGCCTAAGACTCTGAAGTTCCAGATTCAATTCCCTGCATGACCATATGTCAGAGCTCATCAATGCTCTGGTAGAAACAAAATAAAATCATATTAAATTAAATTAAAAGTGTCAGGAAGCTAGGACAGTGGTTTATGAGACAAAATTCCATGCCTGAAGCTCCAAGTTCCCTGGTTTAATCCCCAGCACCACCATAAATCAGTTATCATTGTGCTAGTAAAAACAAACAAAAACAAATCAAGAAAGAATGAAATTATGAACTTATACTGAATTTATTGATCTTTTCCCAAAGTATTTTTTTCTTTTTCCTAAAATTCTATGTCTAACAATATCCTGATTCATTAATAGTTAAAAACAATGTGAAAGGTCTTTAATACAAAAGTTAATTCCAAATTTCTTTCTTTTTTTCTTTTTGCCTGCAGGATTATTTGGGGCAGTGCCTGCACTACAAATCCACTGTTCCTAAAGGCTATTTTTTCCCTTTTGTTTCCCTTGTTGTTTATCAATGTTATTATTGCTGCAGTGGCTGTTGGATAGGACAGAGAGAAGTCCAGACAGGGGGAAACAGATAGGCACCTACAGACATGCTTCACTGCTTATGAAGCGATCCCTCCACTCCAGATGGGGAGCTGGGTGCTAGAACCAGGTCCCTTATGCCAGTCCTTGCTCTCTGTGCATGTGCACTTAACCTGCTGTGCCACCACCTAGCCCCCTCAAATTTCTTTAAAACATTGTGTTTGTAGTTTACTAAAATTCATGGCTTATGCAAATTTTATTCATTGCACGTTGGTAGCCAATACAGTTGGCTTTGAATGAAGTAAATATGTCTGTGAGAGAAAAATATATTATCAGGGAGCAACTCACAAAGATGTGTTTTCTCTTACATCATTTTAATAATCATATATATGATTCAAATTACTTTGTTTATACAAAACATATGGAGTTCTCTCTTTGTGGATTTAGGGTGTGAGAGAAATCACAAAAATGCATACAGTGACTTAAATATGCAAATGTCTGCAGGCCAGGAGGGGGCACACCTGGTAAGCACACACATTACATTGTGCATGGACATTGGTTCAAGCCCCTGGTCCACCTGTAGAGGGAAATCTTCAAGAGTGGTGAAACAGGGCTACAGACATCTCTCTGTCTCTTTTCCACTCTCTCTCTCTCTCTTTCTCTGTCTCTATCCAACAATGAATAAGTAAAAGATCAAATAAAGAAGGAAAGAGGGAAAATATTTTAAAAATTACAAATGTATCATTTTATACCTCAGTTTAACTTCATTGAATTAAATCAAGAGAAGTATAATACTTTCTGGGGGCTTTAAAAGAAGATGCATTCTCCTTTTTTTTTTTTTTAATTTTTTTATTTAAGAAAGGATTAGTGAACAAAAGCATAAGGTAGGAGGGGCACAACTCCACACAATTCCCAACACCCAATCCCCATAACCCACCCCCTCCCATGGTAACCTTCCCATTCTCCATCCCCCTGGGAGCATGGACCCAGGGTCCTCGAGGGCTGCAGAAGGTAGAAGGTCCGGCCCCTGCAATTGCTCCCCCGCCGAACATGGGCGTCGACCGGTTGGTCCACACCCCCAGTCTGCCTCTCTCTCTCCCTAGCAGGGTGTGACTCTGGGGAAGCTGAGCCCCAGGACACATTGGTGGGGTCCTCAATCCAGGGAAGCCTAGCCAGCATCCTGGTGGCATCCGGAACCCGGTGATTGAAAAGAGAGCCAACATATGAAGCCAAACAATTTGTTGAGCAATCATGGATACCAAGCTTGGAACAGTGGAGAGGAAGTGTTAGGGAGGTACTCACTGCAAACTCTAGTGTAGTCCTGCTTTCAGGTATATATTTTGCAGTAGTTTATGGATACGTGTGCACATAAGCTCTCTCTCACAGAAACTGGTGTATATCTAGGTTATGGGACTTTGTTGGAAAGTGAACTACCTGAGATGAAATTAGAGTGTACTATTAAAGGAAAGGTCTCACCCGAGTAATGAAGCTGAAGGGTTGTCATTCCACACATGAAGTCTCTGGATACATTCTGAGGTGAAGCATGTTGAGGTAGCAATCGTTGCTTTGGTTAGGTTGTGATCGGCAGATGCAATGTTATTTGGTTTGGATTGGGAGACGCATACGGGAAAGTGGGCCCTATCCAAGGGTTCCAGGACTGGGGGAAGTAGGGGATCTATAGTGAAGATGTGAGGTTCCTGCTGTCTTAGGGTTCAAAAAGACAATCAATAGTTAATATTATCATCACATTATTTGTTAATTGGGTTGACTTTGAAAAGTCCCTTTGTTATGGTTTGCTGGACAGTACCCAGTATCTTGTATATAGCTGTGCTATTGGAAGCTTCTAATCTACTTGGTCTAGGCTTTTGAGAGAGTCCGCATATCAAATACATAGCCGATATATTAAAAAGATTCAGTTTGTCTTTTGAAAAACTTTGAGACATACAATTGATTTCCCCCTCTCATATTAATTAGCTACTGATTTATATGTCTACATTTTGCTAGGAGTGTACATAAACACCATTCCCATCACCAAAGGACTGTGACCCATCCCTCCCGCCCACTCCCACCCCCCACTGGCCCAGGAAGCTACATGCCTACCCCTCACCACTGGGTTTTTACTTTGGTGCCCTACTTACAATTTGATCAGGTCCTACTTTTAGTTTCCCTTTCAGATCTTCTTAGTCAGCTTCTGTTGATGAGTGGGATCATCCCATACTCATCTTTATCTTTCTGACTTAGTTCACTTAACATAATTCCTTCTAGCTCTGTCCAAGATGGGTCAGAGAAGGTGGGTTCATTGTTCTTGATAGCTGCATAGTATTCCATTGTGTATATATACCACAGCTTTCTCAGCCATTCATCTGGTGTTGGGCACCTGGGTTGCTTCCAGGTTTTAGCTATTATGAATTGTGCTGCTATGAACATAGGAGTACACACCTCTTTTTGGTTGGGTGTTATGGAGTCCTTGGGGTATAACCCCAGGAGAGGAATTATTGGGTCATATGGAAGGTCCATGTCTAGCCTTCTGAGAGTTTTCCAGACTGCTCTCCACAGAGGCTGTACCAATTTACATTCCCACCAGCAATGTAAAAGGGTTCCTCTGTCCCCACATCCTCTCCAGCATTTGTTGCTGCTGTCCTTTTTGATGTATGCCATTCTTACAGGAGTGAGGTGGTATCTTAGTGTTGTCTTAATTTGCATTTCTCTGATAATCAGTGACCTAGAGCAGTTTTTCATATGTTTGTTAGCCTTTTGGTTCTCCTCTGTGGTGAATGTTTTGTTCATTTCCCCTGCCCATTTTTGGATGGGGTCATTTGCTTTTTTGCGGCTAAGTTTGCTGAGCTCTTTATATATTTTGGTGATTAGTTTCTTGTCTGATGTCTGGCATGTGAAGATCTTCTCCCATTCTGTGAGGGGTCTCTCTGTTTGTTTAATAGTTTCTTTGGATGTGCAGAAGCTTTTCAATTTGATGTAGTCCCATTGGTTTGTTTCTGTTTTGGTCTTCCTTGCAATTGGGTTTGATTCATCAAAGATGTCCTTGAGGTGTATGTGGGAAAGTGTTTTACCAATGTTTTCCTCTAAGTATTTGATTGTTTCTGGTCTGACATCTAGGTCTTTGATCCATTTGGAGTTGATTTTTGTTTCTGGTGAGATAAAGTGGTTCAATTTCATTCTTCTGCATGTTTCAACCCAGTTTTCCCAGCACCATTTATTAAAGAGAGCCTCCTTCTTCCATTTAATCCTTTGGGCCCCCTTATCAAAGATTAGATGCCCATAGGTGTTGGGATTTACTTCTGGGCTTTCAATTCTGTTCCACTGGTCTGTATGCTTATTTTTGTTCCAGTACCATGCTGTTTTGATGATGATGGCTTTATAATATAGTTTAAGGTCTGGGAGTGTGATGCCTCCATTTCTATTTCTTTTCCTTAAGATGGTTTTGGCAATTCTAGGTGTTTTCAGGTACAGATAAATGATTGTAGTCTTTGTTCTATTCTCTTAAAGAAGCCTGGTGGAACTTTGATGGGTATTGCATTAAATTTGTATATGGCTCTGGGGAAAATATTCATTTTGATGATATTTATTCTTCCAATCCATGAGCATGGGATATCTTTCCATTTCTTGGTATCAGTTTCTATCTCCTTGAGTAGCGACTCATAGTTTTCAGTATACAAGTCTTTCACTTCTTTGGTCAACTTTATTCCTAGGTATTTGATTGATTTTGCTGAAACAGTAAATGGGAGTGATTTCTGGATGTCTTCTTCTTCAGATTTAGTGTTTGCATAAAGAAATGCCACTGATTTTTGTACATTGATTTTGTAGCCTGATACCTTGCTATATTGCCTAACAACTTCCAGTAATTTTCTACTGGATTCTTTAGGTCTTTCTATGTATACTATCATATCATCTGCAAATAGTGAGAGCTTTACTTCTTCCCTTCCAATCTGTATCCCTTTGATTTCTTTCTCTTGCCTGATTGCTATGGCAAGAACTTCCAATACTATGTTGAAGAGTAACGGTGACAGTGGACAGCCCTGTCTAGTCCCCGATCTGAGGGGAATACTTTCAGCTTCTCTCCGTTGACAATGATGTTGGCTGTAGGTTTGCTATATATAGACTCCACTATCTTGAGGAATTTCCCATCTATTCCCATTTTCTGTAGAGTTTTGAGCATGAATGGGTGTTGGATTTTGTCAAAGGCTTTCTCTGCATCTATTGAGATAATCATGTGGTTTTTGGCTTTGCTTTTATTGATGTGATGAATGACATTGATTGATTTACGATGTTGAACCAGCCTTTCATTCCTGGGATGAATCCCACTTGGTCATGATGAACAATCTTTTTGATGTGTTGCTGTATCCGGTTGGCCAAGATCTTGTTTAATATTTTGGCATCTATGTTCATCAGAGATATTGGTCTGTAGTTTTCCTTTTTTGTTCTGTTCCTATCAGCTTTTGGTATCAGGGTGATGTTGGCTTCATAAAAGGTGGAAGGGAGTATTCCTGTTTCTTCAATCTTATGGAATAGCTTAAGAAGTATTGGTATTAACTGTTTCCTGAAAGTTTTGTAGAATTCATTTGTGAAGCCATCTGGTCCAGGACTTTTGTTGTTGGGGAGATTCTTAATAACGGTTTCAATTTCTTTGTCTGTGATTGGTGCATTTAGATTTTGTACTTCTTCTTGGTTCAGTTTTGGAAGTGCATAGGTTTCTAGGAATTATAAAATTTCTTCCAGATTCTCTAGCTTGGTGGCATATAGTTCTTTATAGAAGTTTCGCAGAATTCTCTGGATTTCTGTGGTGTCAGTTGTGATATCTCCGGCATCATTTACAATTCTATTAATTTGAGTCTTCTCTCTTTTTTGTTTGGTGAGTCTGGCTAGGGGTTTGTCAATTTTGCTTAATCTTTCAAAGAACCAACATTTGGCTTCATTGATCTTTTGTATGGTTCTTTTATTTTCGATGTTGTTTATTTCTGCTCTAACTTTAGTGATTTCTGTCCTTCTGGTTGCTTTAGGGTTCCTTTGTTCCTCTTCCTCTAAGTCCTTGAGGTGTGTAGTAAGGTCGTTCATTTGGGCTTCTTCTTGGTGTTTAATATGTGATTGTATAGCTATAAGTTTCCCTCTCAGTACTGCTTTCGCTGTGTCCCAAATATTTTGATAGGTTGTGTCTTCATTTTCATTAGTTTCCAGGAACATTTGAATTTCCTGTTTGAGTGAGTCTCTGACCCAGTGGTTCTTAAGGACCATGTTGTTTAGTTTCCAAATTCTATGTCTTAATAATTTTCCGTTTGTTGGTAAAAGTTAGTTTTACTCCACTGTGGTCTGAGAAGATACTTGGGATGATTTCAATGCTCTTGAATTTATTGATGCTGTCTTTGTGGCCTATCATGTGGTCTATCCTTGAGTATGTGTTGTGTGGATTTGAAAAGAAGGTGTATTCCAGTTTTTTGGGGTGGAGCAGTCTGAAAATATCCAAGAGGTCTAGTCTGTCAATCTCTTCATTCAATTCTCTTGTATCTTTATTGGTTCTCTGCTTTGTTGATCTGTCTAAGTGTGAGAGTGGGGTATTGAAGTCTCCCACTATTATTGTATTACTATTGATGTATTTTTGAAATTCTTTCAATAGGTGTTTAATGTATTTAGATGGTCCCTCGTTGGGTGCATAGATGTTAATAATTGTTAAGTCTTCTTGGCTGATTGATCCTCTAATCATTATGTAATGTCCTTGCCTATCTTTTATTACTTATTTAATTTAAAATCTATCGTGTCTGAGATGAGAATGGCTGTTCCTGCCCTTTTTTGTGGACCGTTAGCCTGTATGATAGTTTTCCATCCTTTCACTTTAATTCTGTGTTTATCTTGTTGTGACAGATGGGATTCTTGCAAGCAGCATATGGTTGGGTTATGTTTTCTGATCCATCCCCCCACCCTGTGCCTTTTGATGGGTGAATTTAAGCCATTGACATTTATTGATATTATGGATTTAATGTATTGTAGTGCCATTGTTCTAAAAAACGATTTGTTTACTCTGATATATTACAAGTATTATAGTGACGTTCTTGTTTATAAGAGGTCTTTTAGTACCTCTTTCAGGGCCGGCTTGGTGATAGTTGCCTCCTTTAACTGTTGTTTGTCTAAGAAGGTTTTGATCCCTCCATCTAGCTTGAATGAAAGTCTAGCAGGATATATTATCCTTGGTTGAAACCCTTTTTCATTCAGGGCTCGATAGATATCTTGCCACTCCCTTCTGGCTTTTAGAGTTTGAGTTGAGAAATCTGCAGAAAGTCTTATGGGTTTTCCCCTGTATGTGACTTTTGGTTTCTCTCTTGCAGCCTTTAGGATCCTTTCTTTATCCTTACTTCTTCTGATTGTGACTATGATGTGTCTTGGTGTTTTCAGGTCTGGGTTGATTCTGTTTGGTACTCTCTGGGCCTCTTGCACCTTGATATACTTTCTGTTATTCAGGTCTGGGAAATTTTCTTGTATTATTTCCTCTAGAATGTTTGCTTCCCCTTCCTCTCTTTCTTCCTCTGGCAGGCCAATTATACGAATGTTACTTCTTTTGAGATCATCCCATATGTCTCTCTTGTTGTTTTCCGTGTCTCTCAATCTCTTTTTAAGCTCTTTCACCTCTTTCTTAGTTTTCTCTAACTCATCCTCTGTCTGACTAATTCTGTTTTCTGCTTCTGTTAGTCTGCTTTCCCTTGCCTCAGCTTCTTTCTTCATTACAGCTATTTCAGCTTTCAGTTCTCTAATTGTCTCAAGATAATCAGTATTTGCCTTGGGGGTCTCAACTGTTGTTTCCCTAATACTGCCATTCCTTTCCTCCAATGTTGTTTTCATTTCTGTGATTAATAAGTTTATTATTGCTTGCATACTTTTCTTATCTATGGTTACTTCTGACTGATTTGTGGTTTCTTCTGGGCTCTTGTCTTCATTCATTGGGGTAGCAGTTTTATTTGTTTTTAATCTACCCATTTTTTTTATTTATGTGTTTCTCTCTTTTTTTTTTTAATGCTCTGTTGTTCCTCAGTTGTTGTGATTTGAGCACAAGTAACACTGTACTAAATACCTTTATGACAATTGCACTCACCAACCTCCGGAATTACAGTAGCAACTGAAGTAAGTATTGAAGGAGTTTAATCATTACCAGTTAGCCAAAAAATTTCTCCAGTCCGTGAAAAAATAGTAACCAAATCCCAGTGAAGAAAGAGAAAAGAGAGGATAGCACGAATAGACAGTTATGCAAATCTACTATCCAGTGTATATTCTAGGGGTAACAAGAGTTTAAAGGGAACTAGAGCAGAGATACACACATAGAGAGTCCACTCTGGGTCAGATTTCTTCCCCAAAGTAATTCACAAATTCAGAAAGGCAAAGAAGAAAGAAGTGTATGACAAGATAAAAAAAATAATAATAATAAAAAAAGAGATAGAGAGAGATAAGAGAGAGAAAAGGGAGAAGATAAGAAGAAGGGTTGTAATTAAAGAGCAGTGCAAGGAACTTCCCAAATGTGTATCAGTGAGTTTAAAAAAAAAAAAAAAAAAAAAACCTGTTTGGTGGTATGGGGTATCCTGCTAGTAGCTGGCCCCAGGCACTGCTTGGGGGGGGGGGTGGCGGGAAGGATGTATGCTTGAAAATTAAAAGGAAGAAAAAAGAATTTTTTTCCCCTATTCTAATTCTTAACCCAAATTAAGTTATAGACACATCCTTGGTATGACCGCTATGGCCCCTTATTGGCTGGCCTGCTAAAGGCAGAAAATCCTATTGTTTACACGAGATGTGTCCGGAGCTCAAAGGCTAGCCGCTTCTCAGTCCGCCATCTTCTGGGAAACCCCTCCCTCCAGACTTTTTTAAAGGATTTCTCAAAAATGAAAACTAGCTCCAAATCCTTTGATCCAATGAGAGCTATACTCAAGAAGTCTTTGGATCTGCTCTCAGGGCCGCGGTGGACCCTG
The DNA here is from genome assembly GCF_950295315.1 of Erinaceus europaeus. Lineage (NCBI taxonomy): Eukaryota > Metazoa > Chordata > Mammalia > Eulipotyphla > Erinaceidae > Erinaceus > Erinaceus europaeus. Next base: position 65,140,995 of record NC_080175.1, read on the forward strand.
CAGACTCCCAAGAGAAAGCCCCCGAGCTAAAGTGCTCTCTCCAGTTCCTCTGCCCGCCGCGCTCTGCAACCGGCGGAGGAGCTGCCTTCCTGGGCGGGCGGAGGACAATGCCCGGCGCACTCGCCTTGCCCGGCGCCCTGGGAATTCTGGAGCCCCGCTAGTCCGTGTCACCTTTACTCTAATTCTTAACCCAAATTAAATTGTACTCACTTTTTGGTGTCACCCCTTATTAACTGGCCTGCTAAAGGCAGAAAATCCTACCGTTGCCGACGATGCATTCAGAGCGCTCGCTGTCAGCGACTTCTCAGTCCGCCATCTTCCTCTCCCTCCTCTCCTTTTTTTTTTTTTCTCAGCTTCTAGAAGCCACATTCTTTAGGGTTTCCCTTATTTTCACAGTTAGTAATATTGAATTTCTTTTAGCATTTTCCTCTTTTCACATTTCTCTCTCACTCCCATATTTTACCTTTTGTGTCCACTTTTAACAATTACTGTGATTATATTTGAAATCTAATGTTTGTTCTGCTTTCTTTAAGCCAGATAATAGCCTATAGAACAATTGAAACCTTTATTCCCTTTTGTTAAATTACCATTCCCATGGCCTCTTGGATTTAAATCCTGCACATCTTGGGGAAATGGTATTCTTCCTATTACTCTTTGAAAATTGTTGCATTAATTTAGTTACATCTGTGGTAAACTACAGCTTTCCAGAAATAGTAAATTAAAATCATATATATTTCTCTTGGTAAATCCTAACAAAGAAGTAACCAAAGGAAAATAATAAAGTCATATTGAGTCACCGCTCATGGAAATTAATTGATACTCCAATACTTCAAATAAATCTCTCAAAAAATTATTGAAGTTATTTACTAGTTCTTCTGTAAGTCTCCTGTGAACAAAACTAATATTCAAGGCCAGCTGGTTAGTGATATACCTGGTTAAGCACACACATTACAGTGCAGAAAGCTGGCCAGGGTCAAGCCCCTGGTCCCCACCCGCAGAGCGAAAGCTTTGAATGGTGAAACAGGACTGCAGGTGTCTCTTTTTCTCTTGCCCTCTCTATTTCCCTTTTCCCTCTCAATTTCAAGCTGTCTCTAAAAAATAAAAATAATAAAATAAATTAAAATATTAATAAATGAATAAAGAATAAACAAAAAAACTCCACCAAATTTGGAAAGTGCTTCCAGCAATAATATGACAGTGCTGCTCTCAATTTTGTTTCACATTTGAATATGTTGCTTGAAATAAGGGCTATAATCTACCCAATCCAATGTTTATCTTGGCTCCTATATTCTATTTGTTGCATATTACAGATTTATTCCTCACTGTATGGATTATGGCCAGTCAGTAAAAATCCTTCTAATGGCATTTTTTTCTACTTATCAAGGTTAACTTTGCTTGACCAGTTGGTGATACACCTGGTTAAGTGCACATATTACAATATGCAAGAACCTAGGTTCAAGCCCCTGGTCCCCACCTGCAGGTGGAAAGCTTCCAAGTGGTGAAACAGGGCTGCAAGTGTTTTTTTCTCTCCCTCTCTATCTCCTCCTCCTCTCTTAATTTCTCTCTTAATTTCTATCCAATAATAAAGAAAGAAAAAAACTTCACATTTTTTTCATAATGTTTATTCAGATATATACAATTTCCTTTTTGTGCTTCCCCTCTCTTACTAATAACAATTCAATTGTATTTACTTTAGAATAATTTGGGAAATATTAAGCCGTTCAACATTTTATTTGAAGTTTATGAACTGAATGGCAAAAATTAGAACCTTGGAAACATTATTGACTTCAAAGCCAATTGTTCAATGGTTTTTTTCAATACCATGTATTATAATTTCTATTGCCAGGAAGTCAAGTTACTTTATTTTTTTATTTTTATATTACTCAGTGGCTCAATTGTCTACTGAGTCTATCTTTATTTATTAATTTTTCCCCTCCCCAATAGCTGTCCCATTCTCTATCCCTCTGGGAACATGGACCCAGGGTCGTTGTGGGTTGCAGAAGGTGGGAGGTCTGGCTTCTGTAATTGCTTCCCCCCTGAACATGGACGTTGACTGGTCAGTCCATACTCCCAGTCTGTCTCTCTCTTTTCCTAGTAGGGTGGGTCTCTGGGGAAGACACATTCCGGTACACACTGGTGGGGTCTTCAGTTCAGGGAAGCCTGGCCGGCATCCTGATGGCATCTGGAACCTGGTGGCTGAAAAGAGAGTTAACATACAAATCCAAACAAATTGTTGAGCAATCATGGACCCAAAGGTTGGAATAGTGGAGATGAAGTGTTAAGGGGTACTCACTGCAAACTCTAGTGTACTTCTGCTTTCATGTATATATTTGCCCTAGTTTATGGATACCTGTGAACATATGCTCTATTTCCTGGAACCTGGTCTATATCTAGGTTTTGGGACTTTGTTAGGAAGTGAACCACCTGGGATGGAATTAGAGAATACTATTAAAGGAAAGGTCTCACCCGAGTGATGAAGCTGAAGAGTTGTTGTTCCACACCTGAATTCTCTGGACACAGTCTGAAGTGAAGCATGCTGGGGTGGCACTCATTGTGCTGATTAGGTTGCAATTAGCGGATGCAATATTATCTCATAAGAACTGGGAGAAGCATACGGGAAAGTGGGCCCTACCCTAGAGTCCCAGGACTGGGGGAAGTTTAGGTTCTATAGTGGAAACGTGAGCTTCCTGCTGTCTTAGGGTTCAAGAAGACAATGGATAGTTACTGTTATCATCACATAATTTGGTAATTGGGTTAACTGTGAAAAGTCCCTTTGTTAGACATACAATCAATTTTCCCCCTCTCATATTAATTAAATGATTTATATGACTATAATTCAAGTTACTTTCTTAATCATTTAACATGTAAAAGATAAATATTTCTGAAATCATACCAGCTATATTCTTATTACAACATATCCTATGGATGAGGCAAACACTTTTTTAGCTTCTTCAAATTTATATTCTGTAGAATCCAAATGGTTATCTCAGACTAGAGAAGCAGCAAGTCTCTTTGGGTTAGGCATTGGATTTCAACACAACCACTTCACCAAGTCTTTAACTGTTTTCTGATAGATTCATGTGTCTAGTGACTTTGTCAAAGAGGGTCTAAAACTCCAGAAAAATAATATATCCAGCTGGCACCCTGCACACAGCTTTTTATTTTCATGGCAAGGTATCAAAAAAACGTGGTAGTGTTTCCTTAACTGTCAGTCCTCACATTAGAAGCTATTTTAAGTTGGAGCTTAAAAAATCATTTTAAGTGAGATAAGTCAGAGACAAAAGGTTCAATATGGGATGATCTCACAGACAGGAGTTTAAAATATTTTTTAAAAAAGAAGCTGTATTAAAAGTACTAATTTGGGGGGTTCCCAGAAGATGGCAGACTGAAAGGCTGCTAGTGGCTTGAGCTCTGACCACATCTCCTGGAAACCATAGGATTTTCTGCCTTTAGTAGGCCAGTCAATAAGGGGTCCTAGCGGTGACACCAAGGGAGTGACTATAACTTAATTTGGGTTAAGAATTAGACTAGGAAAAAAGGGGAAAAATTTTTTTCCTTTTAATTTTTAAGCATACCTCCTCCCCCTTGCCCCCCCACACCCCATAACCAGTCCCTGGGGACCACCTTCTAGCAGGCTTCCCGGCTAGGAACCTCTTTACCAAATTCCTGTCCCACCAGGGAGTATCATTCATTCTGAGTCCATACTTTTCTGAAACCTCTGGCCTTTTTTCTTTCTAAGTAGCCAAACCCCCCCACCTCACCCTGCATAGCTAATTAAATAATTTAAAATAAATAAATTTTTTTTAAAAACCCTGTCCTTTCACTGCTCTTTTATGACTGTTCTTTTTCTTATCTTTTTCTTTTTTCTCTCTCTTTCTATTTTTTTTCTTTTTCTCATTCTTGTCATCCTTTCTTCCTTAATCCTACAGCTTCCAAAGCCACAGCCCCCAACCCCCATACCACCAAACAGTGTGCATTTTTGAATTCACTGATACACATTTGGGAATTATTTTGGGGAAGAATTCTGACTCAGTGTGGACTCTAACTGTGAGTGTCTCTGCTCAACTTCCCTTCCTCCTTTAGCCACCACTAGAACATACAATGGATAGTAGACTTCATAACTATCTATTTCAGCTATCCTTGTCTAGTCCTGAGGTTGTTTTTTTTTTCCTCATTCTTAACAATCAGCTGCCTCTGATCACAAGGTTTGAGGTAATCTGGGACAGGGTTTTTATTTTATTTATTTATTTTTTTTACCCTGCTCTATTTTACTATTAATATTATATAAAGGCATATATCTTCCCCCCCCTTTAGGTTGATCAGAATTAACTCTTAGCATATATTTCAATGCTAGGGTAGTGGGCATTTTATCTATTGTAGGAGGAACTTGTCTCCTTAATCCTACCTCCTCTACAGACTCTCCCCTCACTCCCCCTCCTAGATAATCAAAGAAATTAAATGAAATTAAATTAAAATTAAAGTAATAAAAAAACCTTTCCTTTCACTGCTCTTTAATTAAAGCTCTTTTTGTTATCTTTTCCCTTTTTTCTCTCTTGTCCCTTCTTTCTTTTTCTTTTTTTTTTATCTTGTCATACACTTCTTCATTCCTTCTTCTTTGTCTTTCTGAATTTGTGAATTATTTTGGGGAAGAAATCTGACTCAGAGTGGACTCTCTATGTGTGTATCTCTGTTCTAGTTCCGTTTCCCCTCTTGTTACCCCTAGAATATACAGTGGATAGTAGATTTGTATAACTGTCTATTCTTGATATCCCTTCTTTCTTTTCTCTTTCTTATTCACTGGGATTTGGTTACTATTTTTTCACAGACTGGAGAATTTTTTTGGCTAACTGGTAACGGTTAAACTGCTTCAATACTTGCTTCAGTTGCTACTGTAATTCCTGAGGTTGGTGAGTGCAATTGTCATAAAGGTATTTAATACAGTGTTGCTTGTACTCAAGACACAACAACTGAGGAACAACAGAGCATATAAAAAAAAAGAAACACATAAATCAAAAAAATGGGTAGATCAAAAACAATTAAAACTGCTACTCCAATGAATGAAGACAAGAAACTACAAATCAGCCAGAAGTAACCATAGATAAGAAAAGTATGCAAGCAATAATAAACTTATTAATCACAGAAATGAAAACAACATTGGAGGAAAGGAATGGCAGTATTAGGGATACAACAGTTGAGACCCACAAGAAAAATACCGATTATCTTGAGGCAATTAGAGAACTGAAAGCTGAAATACCTGTAATGAAGAAAGAAGCTGAGGCAAGGGAAAGCAGACTAACAGAAGCAGAAAACAGAATTACTCAGACATAGGATGAGTTAGAGAAAACGAAGAAAGAGGTGAAAGAGCTCAAAAAGAGATTGAGAGACACTGAAAACAACAACAGAGACATATGGGATGATCTCAAAAGAAGTAACATTCGTCTACTTGGCCTGCCAGAGGAAGAAAGAGAGGAAGGGGAAGCAAAGATTCTAGAGGAAATAATAGAAGAAAACTTCCCAGACCTCAATAACAGAAAGGACATCAAGATTCAAGAGGCCCAGAGAGTACCAAACAGAATCAACCCAGACCTGAAGACACCAAGACACATCATAGTCACAATGAGAAGAAGTAAGGATAAAGAAAGGATCCTAAAGGCTGCAAGAGAGAAACAAAAAGACGCATACAAGGGAAAACCCATAAGATTATCTGCAGACTACTCCAATCAAACTCTAAAAGCCAGAAGGGAATGGCAAGATATCTATGGAGCCCTGAATGAAAAAGGGTTTCAACCAAGGATAATATATCCTGCTATACTTTCGTTCAAACTAAATGGAGGGATCAAAACCTTCTTAGACAAACAACAGTTAAAGGAGGCAACCATCACCAAACCGGCCCTGAAAGAGGTTCTAAAAGACCTCTCATAAACAAGAACATCACTATAATACTTGCAATATATCAGAGCAAATAAAAAAATTTTTTTTTGAACAATGGCACTACAATACATTAAATCCATAATATCAATCAACATCAATGGCTTAAACTCACCCATCAAAAGGCACAGGGTGGGGGGATGGATCAGAAAACATAACCCAACCATATGCTGCTTGCAGGAATCCATCTGTAACAACAAGATAAACACAGAATTAAAGTGAAAGGATGGAAAACTATCATACAGGCTAACGGACCTCAAAAAAGGGCAGGAACAGCCATTCACATCTCAGACACGATAGATTTTAAATTAAATAAAGTAATAAAAGATAGGCAAGGACATTACATAATGATTAGAGGATCAATCAGCCAAGAAGACTTAACAATTATTAAAATCTATGCACCCAATGAGGGACCATCTAAATACATTAAGCACCTACTGAATTTCAAGAATACATCAATAGTAATACAATAATAGTGGGAGACTTCAATACCCCACTTTCACACTTAGATCAGCAAAGCAGAGAACCAATAATGATACAAGAGAATTGAATGACGAGATTGACAGACTAGACCTCTTGGACATTTTCAGAGTCCTTAACCCCAAAAAACTGGAATACACCTTCTTTTCAAATCTACATAACACATACTCAAGGATAGACCACATGTTAGGCCACAAAGACAGCATCAATAAATTCAAGAGCATTGAAATCATCCCAAGTATCTTCTCAGACCACAGTGGAGTAAAACTAACATTTAACAACAAACAGAAAATTATTAAAAGTCACAGGATTTGGAAACTAAACTACATACTCCTTAAGAACCACTGGATCAGAGACTCACTCAAGCAGGAAATTCAAATGTTCCTGGAAACAAATGAAAATGAAGACACAAACTATCAAATATTTGGGACACAGTTAAAGCAGTACTGAGAGGGAAACTAATAGCCATACAATCACATATTAAACACCAGAAGAAGAAGCTCAAATGAACAACCTTACTACACACCTCAAGTACTTAGAGGAGGAGTAACAAAGGAACCCTAAAGCAACCAGAAGGAGGGAAATCACTAAATAACAGCAGAAATAAACAACAATGAAAATAAAAGAACCATACAAAAGATCAATGAAGCCAAATGTTGGTTCTTTGAAAGATTAAACAAAATTGACAAACACCTAGCCAGACTCACCAAACAAAAAAGAGAGAAGACTCAAATTAATAGAATTGTAAACGATGGAGGAGATATCACAACTGACACCACAGAAATCCAGAGAATCCTGCGAAACTTCTATAAAGAACTATACGCCACCATGCTAGAGAATCTGGAAGAAATGGAACAATTCCTAAAAGCATATGCCCTTCCAAAATTGAACCAAGAAGAAGTACAAAATCTAAATGCACCAATCACAGACAAAGAAATTGAAACCGTTATTAAGAATCTCCCCAACAACAAAAGTCCTGGATCAGATGGCTTCACAAACAAATTCTACAAAACTTTCAGGAAACAGTTAGTACCCATACTTCTTAAACTTTTCCATAAGATTGAAGAAACTTTCCACCTTCTATGAAGCCAACATCACCCTGATACCAAAAGCTGATAGGAACAGAACAAAAAAGGAAAACTACAGACCAATATCTCTGATGAACATAGATGCCAAAATATTAAACAAGATCTTGGCCAACCGGATACAGCAACACATCAAAAAGATTGTTCATCATGACCAAGTGGGATTCATCCCAGGAATGAAAGGCTGGTTCAGCATCGTAAATCAATCAATGTCATTCATCACATCAATAAAAGCAAAGCCAAAAACCACATGATTATCTCAATAGATGCAGAGAAAGCCTTTGACAAAATCCAACACCCATTCATGCTCAAAACTCTACAGAAAATGGGAATAGATGGGAAATTCCTCAAGATAGTGGAGTCTATATATAGCAAACCTACAGCCAACATCATACTCAACGGAGAGAAGCTGAAAGCATTCCCCCTCAGATCGGGGACTAGACAGGGCTGTCCACTGTCACCGTTACTCTTCAACATAGTATTGGAAGTTCTTGCCATAGCAATCAGGCAAGAGAAAGAAATCAAAGGGATACAGATTGGAAGGGAAGAAGTAAAGCTCTCACTATTTGCAGATGATATGATAGTATACATAGAAAGACCTAAAGAATCCAGTAGAAAATTACTGGAAGTTGTTAGGCAATATAGCAAGGTATCAGGCTACAAAATCAATGTACAAAAATCAGTGGCATTTCTTTATGCAAACACTAAATCTGAAGAAGAAGACATCCAGAAATCACTCCCATTTACTGTTTCAGCAAAATCAATCAAATACCTAGGAATAAAGTTGACCAAAGAAGTGAAAGACCTGTATACTGAATGTATACACAATGTATACACAATGGAATACACAATGGAATACACAATGGAATACTATGCAGCTATCAAGAACAATGAACCTACCTTCGCTGACCCATCTTGGACAGAGCTAGAAGGAATTATGTTAAGTGAGCTAAGTCAGAAAGATAAAGATGAGTATGGGATGATCCCACTCATCAACAGAAGTTGACTAAGGAGATCTGAAAGGGAAACTAAAAGCAGGACCTGACAAAATTGTAAGTAGGGCACCAAAGTAAAAACCCTGTGGTAAGGGGTAGACATGCAGCTTCCTGGGCCAGTGGGGGGTGGGAGTGGGTGGGATGGATGGGTCACAGTCTTTTGGTGGTGGGAATGGTGTTTATGTACACTCCTAGTAAAATGTAGTCATATAAATCACTAGTTAATTAATATGAGAGGGGGAAAATCAATTGTTTGTCTCAAAGTTTTTCAAAACACAAACTTAATCTTTTTAATATATAGGCTGTGTATTTGATATGCGGACTCTCTCAAAAGCCTAGACCAAGTAGATTAGAAGCATCCAATAGCACAGCTATATACAAGATACTGGGTACTGTACAGCAAACCATAACAAAAGGACTTTTCAAAGTTAACCCAATTACCAAATAATGTGATGATAACATGAACTATCGATTGTCTTTTTGAACCCTAAGACTGCAGGAACCTCATATCTCCACTATAGAGCCCCTACTTCCCCCAGTCCTGGAACCCTTGGATAGGGCCCACTTTCCCGTATGCCTCTCCCAATCCATATCAAATAATATTGCATCTGCCAATCACAACCTAATCAACACAACGATTGCCACCTCAACATGTTTCACTTCAGACTGTGTCCAGAGACTTCACGTGTGGAATGACAACCCTTCAGTTTCATTACTCGGGTGAAACCTTTCCTTTCATAGTATACTCTAATTTCATCTCATGTGGTTCACTTTCTAACAAAGTCCCCAAACCTAGGTATACACCAGTTTCTGTGAGAGAGAGCATATGTTCACACGTGTCCATAAACTACTGCAAAGTATATACCTGAAAGCAGAAGTACACTAGAGTTTGCAGTGAGTACCCCCCTAACACTTCCTCTCCACTATTCCAAGCTTTGGGTCCATGATTGCTCAACAATTTGTTTGGCTTCGTATGTTAACTCTCTTTTCAGTCACCAGGTTCCAGATGTCATCAGGATGCTGGCCAGGCTTCTCTGGATTGAAGACCCCACCAATATGTCCTAGAGCTCAGCTTCCCCAGAGACCCACCCTACTAGGGATAGAGAGAGGCAGACTGGGAGTATGGACCGACCAGTCAACGCCCATGTTCAGCAGGGAAGCTATTACAGAAGCCAGACCTTCTACTTTCTGCAACCCACAATGACCCTGGGTCCATGCTCCCAGAGGGATAGAGAATGGGAAAGCTATCAGGGGAGGGGGTGGGATATGGAGATTGGGTGGTGGGAATTGTGTGGAGTTGTACCCCTCCTACCCTATGGTTTTGTTAATTAATCCTTTCTTAAATAAAAAATAAAAATAAATAAAAAATAAATAAAAAGTACTAATTCACTGGATGTTAAAAATAACAGGAAAACATTTGACCACTAATATATTTCTTTAATTGTAACTTACTTCTACTGAGATGGCCCCTCAGGTACTTTTGAGATGGGAAATTTCTAGAAATTAATATAACACATCAACTGCTAATACGCATTTAGTTGCAGAGGCAGTGAAACAATATGACAGAATAGTTAGATATGTTTTCCTTCACTATAAGCTTTTTTCAGAGATGTAGAAGTTAAATTTATTGTTTCAAAAAGTCTGTTACTGCTGCCAGGATATCCTGCTAGTTCCTGGTTAGAGAATTAGGAATCAAAAGCAGAAAAGTGAATTGGCAAAGATCAGGTGAAGGAATGATAAAACAGTCTAAGTGACTTCCTCTTCTCCCTCCCTCCTCCCCCTCCCTTTCTCTTTTTCCCTCTCCCTATCCTTTTATCTTTTTAATTTCCATTTTTCAAACATGAGTCTTTATTTATTTATTTACTTACTTACTTATTTATTCATTAGGTAGAGACAGAGAAATTTAGAGGGATGGTGGAGGTTGAGAGGGAAATAAATAGAAACATCTGCAGCACTGCTTCACCACTTCTGAAACTTTCTTTGCAGGTGGGTACTAGGGGCTTGAACCTGGGTCCTTATGTACTGTAATTTGTGAACTTAACCAGGTGCTCCACTACTTGGCCTCTCCCTACCTCTCTCTCTCTCTCTTTCTCTCTCTCTCTCCATTTATGTCTTACCTCAGAGTTTGTGTTCATCTCCATTTATTTCTCAGCATCCAGAGCACAGAGAACTCAAAAGGTTATTATTTAATCTCATCCATGGTACCACAATTCCTGCTTACATTCACGTGAATGTGCTAATACACATCTGGCTTCCTTGATTTCCAATCTCTGTGTACAAAATCTGTAAAATGTCAAACTTTTACAGTTCTTTGTTCTAAAGAATAATAAGGAAAAACATAAAGTGAAACTTGGAATGGGTGTGGTATATTGCTCCAAAGCAAAGGACTCTGGAGAAGGAAGGAAACTGGATGAAGGGACATTGGGGTACTCATGCATCTCCTAGAAAAACACCAGTCAAGAGGAGATGGGTTGTACCTATGTGTTAAAGACAAAACAATAAACCATTACCTCCCAATAAAATTGAAAAAAATAATAAAACCCTGCTATTGCATACAGGATGGTGGTACCTCTTAATTAGTTTGGTTATTTATTTCCTATTCTGTCTTCAAAAGGAGATAGTACTAATATAAATCACAGTGCTTGTTTTTAACAACTATATCAGTAGATCATATATATATATATATATATTTATTTTACCAGAATACTGATCAGCTCTGGCTTATGGTGGTGCGGGGGATTGAACATGGGACTTTGGAGCCTCAGGCATGAAAGTCTGTTTGCATAACCATTATGCTATCTACCCTCCGCCTATAATTACATTTTTTGAATGATTTGATATCTGTGTGTATGACTAAAGAGGTAACTATGAAAGCTAACTGTAGTAATCACACTAATGTGCACATATATGTGAGTATGTGAGCAAAAGAATATTTTAAATAGATTCTCTTGACAAGTGTTTCATTTATAATGAAGTATAGCTAAAAAAAAAAATCAAACTCTTCTCTCCCTGTATGTTCTCACGATATCCAGATAGGTTACATGTATAGTGAGAACTTGGTTGGCATTCCTAAGGAATTCGCAGTTTGTTAAAGGAATAACAAATGAATAAATAGATAATCCTTGAAAAGTCATCTCAACACCAGTAGATCATAGAATTTTGGTTTTCAATTTCAAGAAAAATTGAAGGCAAGAGAGGTTGTTCAGCAGATAGTTACAGTACAGCGCTACCATGTGTGAGACTGCCTTTGGTCCCTGGCACTGAGCACCTCCAGTTACAGAAATAAAGGGAACTTCCTGGAAGGCAGGAAAGCTTTGTTGTCTCTCCTTGTCACTAGATAAAATGGAGGAAGAAGAATAGCAGCAGATCTAAACAAAGCTTTGTTTTGGCTTTGGGAATTAGTTTACTTTTTATTTTCTTTATAAAAGCAAAAGCAAAAAAGTCTGAAGGCACAAATCAGGAGAGACATGTTTAAATACATTTTAAACAATTAACAAATAAGCATAGTAGTTCTTTTTTCTTTTATTTTTATTGGGAGGGAGATTAATAGTATACAATAAACACTTGTTAGGACAGGTAGAACACATCTCGGTTTTCTGTGTCTTTCTTTTTTTGTAAATCATTGAAAAGATTAGTTCCTTCTTGTCATCATATTATTACTTGGGCAGTTTAGTTACGTATAGAGGTTAGCTTAACAAAGTTTATTGAACTAGTTTTTATAACAACACATTCCATTATTTTTTCCAAAATCATGTAATTGAGGTGTGTGTGTGTGTGTGTGTGTGTGTGTGTGTGTTTCCTTTTTCTTTCTTTTTACTACAGCACTGGTCAGTTCTGTTTTACATTGGTGCTGAGGAATGAAGCTGGTACCTCTGAGCTTCAGGCATGAAAATCTCCTTGTATAACCGTTATGCTATCTCTCTCTCTGATTTTACTAATTTTCTTTATAATTCAATATAGTTTGCAATAATTACCACTGAAATTATAAAAATGGCTTAAGCTTCTTTTCATTTGAATTTAATCTGAGATCACTGCGTGTGATTGTTTTAAATTTGAGAGCATTTTCTCCTGACATAGCACTATAATCAAATTATTGCTTAGATGTTGAACATTTCCTTTTTATTTTTTCTCTTAAAAACATTTATTTATTTATTTGTGAGACTGACAAGAGGGCAGGAACATAGAGAAAGAAAGAGAGAGAGAACCAGAGTGTCACTGTTATATGTGACTCTGGAAACTGAGGTCAGAACACGATAATTTAAAGTTCAATGCATTAGGGCTGAGAAGAAAGTATAATGGTTACATAAAAGATTTCCATGCCTGGGGGCCAGGTGGTGGCACACCCAGTAAAGTGCCTACATTACAGTGCTCAAGGATCCAATTCAAGCCACTGGTCCCCATTTGCTGGGGGAAAGCTTCACAAGCTGTGAAGCGGGGCTGTAGGTGTCTCTCTGTCTCTCTCTCTCTATCACCCCCTTCCCTCTTGATTTCTGGCTGTCTCTATTCAGTCAATAAATAAAGATAAATGTTAAAAAAAATTTTAAAAAGAAGGAAAAGAAAATTTTAAAAAATTGTCCATGCCTGTCACAATGAAAGCACAAGGTTCATCCCTCAATGCCACCATAAGGCCAGAGCTGAGCTGTGTTCCAGCAAAAAAAAAAAAAAAAAAGGTGTTATCTATTACATAACTTCCTGAGCCATAAGCATTTATTTATTTTTTAAAAAAAGATTCATTAATATAATATTCTGCTTGGGGCCAGGTGCTGGCATAGTCAATTAAGAACACATAGTACTAATGTAAGGACCCGCACAAGGATCCCAGTTAGATCCCTGGCTTCCCACTTGCACAGGGTGGGGCCTTCACAGATGGTGAAGGCCTCTCAATTTCTCTCTGTCCTATCCAATAAAAATGGGGAAAAAATGGCCTTCAGAAGTAGTGGACTTGTAGCACTGGCACAAGCTCCAGCTATAGCAACAATAATAAAAATAATCTTTTAAATGTGACACCCTGAGAATTTCAGGTATAATGGCATGCAGTGTTTAGCACAGTGTGAATGACCATAAAGTTACATATTTTTTTGTAGTTAGCTGTACTGTGACAAATATAGCAGTGCAGATTCTACATAAGATCGTCATCACATCACAGGAGTTACAGCACATTGTAAATGATATCTATTAGTTTGGTTGTAATAGTATGAAAAGGATTCATTGACTACAACTATGGCACAATGAGATAATTAGAGAAATAATATGACATAATTTTAAGTATATTGATGACTGTTTCTAATACATTTGAAGAAAGATATAATTGTAATTTGAGTCAATGATATATTAAGGAACTCTCTGAGTTCTCATTGGGCTGGAATTGGGTCAAGGAAAGTAGATAATAAGAGTCTCAGGAATTTAATATACATCACACAATAGGAGAAAGTACTTAAAATCAACACCCTCCCTAAAAGATGGGGAGAGGGAGTCGGGCAGTAGCGCAGCGGGTTAAGCGCAGATGGCGCAAAGCACAAGGACCGGCATAAGGATCCCGGTTCGAACCCCGGCTTCCCACCTGCAGGGGAGTCGCTTCACAGGCGGTGAAGCAAGGTCTGCAGGTGTCTATCTTTCTCTCCTCCTCTCTGTCTTCCCATCCTCTCTCCATTTCTCTCTGTCCTATCCAACAACGACAACAACAATAATAACTACAACAATAAAACAACAAGGGCAACAAAAGGGAATAAATAAAATAAATATTAAAAAGAAAAAAGATGGGGAGAAAGAATATTGATTCCAAATGAATCCGAGGGAACAGGACTGGGAAGGACTATGCAAGTGTGGGTCTCTGCTTCCAGAAGCTGATGTCAGTTTTCTTCCATATTTGGTCAGGTCCTGGTTTGGTAGAACATATGTTAAACCAAGTTGGCAAAAATGGGGTGGAAATTTTATCATTCAAATGATATTGTAATTTAAGACTTTTGTTAAAAATATCTTACTGAAAAACTATTTTGTGATCAGAATGGTGGTACATATGTGAGTTTCTGAATTTAATTCCTAGCACGACATATGCCATAGTGTGCCCCACCCCCTTAAGTATGCTTCACATGCCTACATGGGCTGAGGCACAATTCTATGAGAAATATCACTGAGAGAAAGAAATTAAAACATTAGAGTCATGCTCAGCGTTAGCCTGAAGTCAGGAGGTATTTATCAGTAGAAGTACTCTAGCATATGCTGTAATAAGGGTCATTCTCTCAGCAAACTGGAAGATGTATTTGAGGAATTGACCGAGGACAGAGACTTACCCATAGTGGAGGAGTAGAATTGAAGAATTGAAGAGGAGATGTCGAATGTGACAACTACTTACAAAGCAGCATGTGATTTATACAGATATAGAGTATTAGAGAAAATAAGAATGGGAAGATCGTCCAAAAATGACCTTTTCTGTATGTGGTGATTTGATGGTGGCTTCTGTAGACATTGCTTTTTTGTGTTTGTCTAAGAAAAGATAAGTTTTTCTTCACTCAGTTTTGAGGTTGTGTTTACTCATCTATATTTTTGTGATCAAGAGAGAAAAAGAGGGCTTAGGAGATCAACTTGGACATATTCAGTGCTGGGTATATAATCTGGAACTTAATGCATAAAAACATTTTTAAGCTGTCCCTCCAAAATGGGTGCAGGTGTGAAAACACACACACACACACACACACACACACACACACACACACACACACACACACACACGCAATTTATATTACCACCAGGGTTATCTTTTTGAGTCTCAGTATCTGCATGACAAATTCCCCTCTCCTGGTGATCTTCCTTCCTTTCTTTCTTTCTTTCTTTCTTTCTTTCTTTCTTTCTTTCTTTCTTTCTCTTTTTTTAATGATGGAGAGAAATTGAGAGAATAGTAGGAGACAGAGACAGACAGACAGAGAGAGAGAGAGAGAGAAGGGGAGGGAAGGAGGGAGGGAGAGGGAGAGAGAGGACTGGTAGGATTTATTTCACAGCTCAAGAAGCTTCCCCCTGCAGGTGCAGAATAGTGACCAGAACCTGGGTCCCTATGCATAATTAATGTGTCAGCTTAACCAGGTATGCCACTGGCAGGCTCCCTCACTCATATATTTTTATAGAGTGGTTTTATTGAGGATCACCTCAGGTTTATATCTAAATCCGAGTGGAGATATATGGGAGGTGTTCTTATGTGTTACCTGGTACAACAGCTCATCTTGTAATTGTACAAATTACATGAATGAACAGTTTAATGTACCATAAAATCATATCACATAGAGAGAAACATCAGTAGGTCTACAACTCAAATGGGATTTTTAGAGAGGTTGTACCTAAGGTTTCCAAATTAAAAAGTTAATGTTCTTTTATCTTCAATTAAGCACAATTGCCAAGTATAATTGACCATAGTAATGTAACTAGTAATTTGAGAACATTCAAATATGTACATTTTGTACATATTTTAAAAGAGATTCACCTTATTTCATGACCCTTTGTGCCTAAACATTACTCCATGAAATTTCTAGTAAAACTCCTCTGAGAAGGGGAGATCAAATTGCACAATACACACAGATGTTCATGACATATAAGGTACAACCAAGAAGGTAAATAAAGATGCATGTGTTTATGCATCAAGGTGAGGTCAAAGCTTTTAGATTTTTCTTCCAGAATTCACATTAATGTACTGATGGTTTCCTTCCCCACATTTTATTTTATTTTTTCATGTTTATTTATAAAATAGAAACAATGACATGACCATAGGGTAAGAGGGGTACAATTCCACACAATTCCTACCACCAGAACTCCATATTCCAGTTCCTTCCCTGATAGCTTTCCTATCTTTTAACCCTCTAGGGATATGGACCCAGGGTCATTATGGGGTGTGTAAGGTGAAAGGTCTGGCTTCTGTAATTGCTTCCCTGGTGAGTATGGGTATTGATAGGTGGATCCATACACCCAGCCCAGCCTGTCTCTTTCCTTAGTGGGACAGAGCCCTGGTTGGTCAGGTATTCTTTCACTCAGAGCTCCTGTTCTTTTCACTGTTCTTTGACACACCAGAAGATTGAAGCCCTGATTGGTCAGGTATTCTGTCAGTCAGATAGAACTCTAGTTCCCTTCAGTGTCCTTTGAATGACACCCATTTGAGTGACACCTCTCCTGATCTTGGAGTCTTGATAAAGAAATGATCTCCACAGGAGTCCTACCAGGAGTATATGGTGTGGGGTTTGGGAACTAGCAAACAGAAAACTCCCAGTGAATCTCCCTGTTTCCTTTGTCCTTTTTCAGCCTCTGTTTGCCACCCCAAATATGGATTATATGCTTTTTCTTTAGTTCCTGCCTGCCCACCCAGTACACCCTTAACCAACTACTGAACCAGAACTCCTACTCTCACCCAAATTTCCCAGATTTAAAGCAATCTCCTTGCAGAACTCAGGCCAGGTGTTGTCTCCATGTTGTCATCTTGGCTCACTCCCCTGCCCCTTGTCTTTATTTTAGGTTAAGCACATGTTACCTTGTGTGAGGACCTAGGGTTCAAGTTCAGGCTCCCCACCTATAGAGGAGAAACTTCACAAGTGATGGAGCAGACATTGCAGGTATCTCTCTTTCTTCTTGTTGTCTATTTTGTCCTCTTTCAATTTCTTTTTTTTAAGATAAGATTTTCTTTTTTAAATTTAATTAATTAATTAATTATTGGATACAGACAGAGAAATTGAGAAAGGAAGGGAGAAAGAGAGGGAGACAGAGAGACAGACACCTGCAGCTGTGCTTCACCACTCATGAAGTTATCCCCCTGCAGTTCTGTTTTGTGTTTATTCTTCAACTTTATTTATTTATTGTAATTGGATTATGTTTGTAGAAGCTGTCTTTAAAGTTCAGAGGGAAAAGAGTTCTGCCGGTAATTTCCTTTAAGTATTTGGTAATTTCTTGTCTAACATCCAAGGAGAGTTGAAATCACCTACTATTACTATGTTGCTGTTAATATATTATAGCTGTAGCCTTTCCAATAGCTGTTTGATACCTCTCATTGGGTGCATAGATGTTAGTAATGTCCACTTGGTCGATTCCAAATTATATTCCTCCATGAGGATAATTTCTGGAACCATCCATTCCACCCTGGTTCCATGGCTGCCAGTTCTTAGCAACATCGCCCCTCCAGATATTCGTCGGGATGCAACATCATCTAAGTTCATTTCCCACATCTACGCTTGATCGGACCTGCCAATATACGCGGATATCTTCGCCCACCCTGTCCAACGCTTGACGTCGTGTCATCCAATCTGGTCTCCTATGCCTACACTGAACTTCTCTGTTCCAGACTCTTGGAAACAGAGTTGGCAGTCAGCTGAGGTAAAGAACAAACACCTCATCACAGACCCCTGCAAGCGTCAACCCGGCTTTGACCTAGCACGTTATGATTGTGCTCGCCCCAATCGCTATCGAACAGGCCATGGCCAGTGTGCCGCTATGTTCCATCGCTGGGGAGCCAGAGATGACCCGAACTGCCCCTGTGGCTACAGACAGACTATGACCCCAATAATCAATGACTGCCACCTCTCCAGATTCAAAGGAGGTCTCGAAACTTTACATCAGGCTCAACCTGACACTGTTAACTGGCTACGGAAGAAGGGCAAACGCTAGAAGAAGAAGTAATTGTTAAGACCTCTTGACTGACTGATCCTCTGAGGACTAAGTAATGTCTACCCCTATCTTTTAAAACTTTGTTTATTTTAAGGTCTATCATGTCAGATTGAGCATAGCTGTCCCTGCCCTTTTTTGTGGTCAATTGGCTTTTATAGTAGTTTTACATCCTTTCATTTCAAGTCTGTGTTTGTCCTATTCAGTTAGGTGGGATTCTTGTAGACAACATATGGATGTGTTGTCTTTTCTGATCCATCTTCCTACTCTGTGTTTTTTAATAGGTGAAATTAGGCCATTAGCATTTATTGATATTATAGATTAAAGATATTTTAATGCCAATATTGTAAAATTTTTAAATGTTCAGATATATATGGCATGTTTATGGTAATGTAATTTTTTATAAGAGACCTTTCAGAAATTCTTGCAGGGCAGGCTTGGTGATAGTTGATTCCTTCAACTATTGCTTATAGGAGAAGATTTTTATGCCTCCATCTAGTTTGACTGACAGTCTAGCAGGATACAGTAATCTTGGTTGAAAGCCTTTCTCATTGAGAGCTCATTCTCTTCTGACCTTTACAGTTTGTGTGGAGAAATGTGCTCCTAAACTTACAGGTTTTCCTCTGTAGGTGACTCTTTGTTTTTCCCTTGCAGTGCTCAAAATCCTTTCTTTCTTTTTTTACTTTTAATTTTTTAATTTTTATTTATAAAAAGGAAACACTGACAAAAACTATTGGATAAGAGCGGTACAACTTCACACAGTCCCCATCACCAGAGCTCCATATCCCATCACCTACTCTGATAACTTTCGTATTGTTTATCCCTCTGGGAGTATGGACTCAGGGTCATTATGGGGTGCAGAAGGTGGAGGGTCTGGCTTCTGTAATTGCTTCCCCACTGAACATGGGCATTGACAGGTCAATCCATACTCCCAGCCTATCTCTCTCTTTCCCTAGTGGGGTGGAGTTCTGGGAAAACAGAGCTCCAGAGCAAACTGGTATGGTTGTCTGCCCAGGGAAGTCAGGTGGACATCATGTTAGCATCTGGGACCTGGTGCCTGAAAAAAGAGTTGACATATAGAACCAAATATATTGTTGATTAATCATGAACCTAAAGGGTGGAAAAGTTCATATGAAGAGTTGGGGGGTCTCCCTTTTGCTCCTGAATAGATATGGGCTTTCAGCCCCAAAAATGTCTCCTTAGGCCTCTCTCTGTCCACAGCCACACATGTTTGTACTCACCCTTGACTTGGTGAGTTCCCTAAGTATTCAGAGTTTTGTTGTGCTCTGAGATGATCTTCTTTGTTATTCTTAATTGACAGGGGTAGAGGAGAAAGAGACAGCTGCTGTTACTTTGTAGCCCCAACTCTAGAAGACTTTGCCTTTTTTACCTTCTATGAAGCCAAATAACCCATTGGATATCCAGGCTCTGGGATCACTGAATATACTCTTTTCTAGAGTCCAAATAGTTGTTTTCTCTGGGCTGGCTTCACGGGCGGGTAACAGATGACCAGAAACACATGGCTGAGCTGAGAACACAGTTTAATCTTTATTCACGAGCAGGCAATGTGCTCCTCCATCTTTTTCCTCCAGTGGCAGAGGCAGGAACTCAGGAAGTATGTAGGGTAGGGGGCAGGGAGAAAGGAGAAGTGTGAAAAGGCAAAGACTAAACCACAATCTCCTAGAGGCGGGGGGGGGGAGTGATGAAACTAAACCAATATGAAGCAGACCAACACCAAATCACAGGGAGGTGAAATCTACAACAAGAAATAGGTGATAATCTCAGGGGCAGAAAAGCACTACTGTGCTTTATAGCCTGAACTTCCTTCTTTCACACGTATTGTAATCCTTTTCAACTAATGTAATTGTCCAGTTTTATAGTGATTTAAACTAGTATATGAATTCTACCTGTCCTTATGGTATTTAGTTCCTCTTTTGATTGCTTACATGATTATTTCATACTTTTCTCTGTTTATCCCCTTTGTTGCTTTAGACTTAATACCCACTATGTCATTATTGTTTTATAATAATGGCTCATTTGGAGATTGTAACATGTCTTAGACTTATTAGACTTATTTATGACCTTTATTTTTACTAGAATAAAAGAGAGTCCAGAGCACTACTCCTATCCAGGTTTGATTTATGGCAGTCCTTGATATTGAATCTGAAACCTCTGGGTCTTCTGCTATGCAATGCAAATCCTATGCATTTGAACTTCTTTGGGAGATTAAAAAAATAAAAACAAAACAATGCTAAAACATAGAATTCCAGAGAAACCAGCTATCATTTCAGTATTTATTTCCTCAGTTAAGAAATGCAGCATCACAGTGGAACAATGGAGAAATATCCTAGATTACCATTGGCAAGTGTTCTCAGAAATATCAGATTTTATTAACTATTTACAAACATGTTAGTCTTTCCAACTGAGGAAGCCAGTGTACTACTTGTAGTTGGAGTTCAAACTAAGCAACATTTGGGGGAAAAATAAGATCAATTTTTTGAGTAAGGTGTCATAGTTTAGGCATATAGCTAAGGTTGGGGTCAGCAGTTAAAGAGGATATGAGGAATTGATGTCAAGAGATAACTTGGCTTCTTCTGTAAAATACAAATAACTAAGTAAAATCAGACTGCTACTTATAAGCAGGAAGCTAAGACAAAGCTACAAAAGAAAGTAGGGGCAGGTAATACATTTTCTCCTTTGGACATGTTTTAAGTATTAGAGTAGTGAATAACTTGATTAGATTTGTGTTAGAAAGGCAGCAAATCAATAACAAGGTGGTTGTAGTAATTGAAAAACAAAACAAACAAAAAAGACAAGATATTTGTTTGAGCTAGGGAACTGAAAAAAATAATGGGAAACAAGAATTCCAAGATTTAAGAGCAACCTAGCAGACAGCTTTATATTCTGAAGAAGAGTCAAGACACTGAACTAAGTTAAATCTGATTTCCAACACACCATTTAATGATTTATGTGCTTGGTCAAAATGCTTAATCTCTGAAATTGTCAGCTATCATTGGTAAATTAAAGATAATGGCAGCACTCAATTACAAACTCCTATAAGAATTCATTATTATAATATATACAAAACTTATGGCACTGCCCCAGGAAAAGTCCTCACAGTGCAAAAGTCATTTTATTGTAATTAGTTGAGCATTACTATTGATCAGATATTTCCATTTATTTATTTAGTGTAGTCTTAATGAAAAAGAGAGAATAAAAAACAAGGGCATCACTCTCACATATGAGAAGCTAGGGACTGAATTGTGTAGTCCTATGTATGAGAGTTCAATGCTTAACCCACTAGAATAAGCTAGGTGCCAAATATTTCCATTAAAAAAAACACACAAAAAAAAAACCTTCAGAGCTTCAGTGTGGGCAGGGGAGGGAACACAAAGACCTTTGGTGGTGGGAATGTTATTATTATGTACTTCTATTAACTTATAGTCCTATAACACACTGTTTAATCAATACAAGAGAGGAAAACAGTTTGACTGTCTTGAAATTGTGATGCATGGACTCTAGTTCTGTGTATATATTCTTTTTTTAATTTAATTTTTTATTTATAAAAAAGAAATATTGACTAAACCATAGGATAAGAGGGGTACAATGTCACACAATTCCCACCACCAGAACTCTGTACCCCATCCCCTCACCTGATAGCTTTCCTATTCTTTAACCCGCTGGGAGTATGGACCCAAGATCATTGTGGGATGCAGAAGCTGAAAGGTCTGGGTTCTGTAATTGCTTTCCCTCTGAACATGGGCATTGACAGGTTGATCCATATTCCCAGCCTGTCTTTCTCTTTTATTTAGTAAGGAAGGGCTGTGGGGAAGTAGAGCTCCAGGACACACTGGTAGGGTTGTCTGTCAAGGGAAGTCTGATGGGCATCATGCTAGTATCTGGAACCTGGTGGTTGAAAATAGAGTTAACATACAAAGCCAAACAAATGGTTGACTAATCATGAAACTAAAGGCTGGAATAGTACAGATGAAGAGTTGGGGGGTCCTCCATTTTTTAGATAGCTAGTAGGCATATTTTAGTTATATTTCAAAGGGTCTGTGGCTATACTCCTGCTTTATTTATTTTATTATTATTATTATTATTATTATTATTATTTTGCCTGAGCTTGAAATCTGATATGCAGGTGGATCCTAATTATTGCCTGGGGAGGTGGTGTCATGGTTGGAAGAAGGACCAGAAACTGGATCAGGGAAGAGAATAGCTCCCAAATATGGGAAAAGTATATAAATATTGCTGACTGTAAACTCTATCAATTTGATGTCATCTGGGGCCCATATTCATCTTAGAAGCCTAGATGACCTCTGCATCCCTGTAGATCTGAGCTCACATTGTGTAGTCATAAGTAGGAACATTCCAAGCTGCCCTAGTATCAGGACCCATCTTTCTCAGGTGAAGCACAGAGTATGTTGTCTAGCCTCTCTTTTGAGGATGGAACATTCTCGACCATTTTTGATGCAAGTTCACAAAGGGGTCTGTTGTGTTGTTCCTGCTAGGTATGGCCAGTAATAATGGAGAGAAGTATTTATGTGAGCTCTAGGTCCATCATAACTATTTGGGAATCCCAGGACTCCCCGATTAGGACCCCAGCTGGTGGAATGGCCTGATATTGACTAAAGAGTCATCATTAAAGTATGCCTTTTTTCTTTCTAAGTAGCCAAACCCCCCCACCTCACTCCTCATAGCTAATTAAATAATTACAGATAAATAAATAAAAAACTCTTTCCTTTCACCTCTCTTTTATGACTGTTCTTTTTCGTATCTGTTTCTTTTTTCTCTCTCTTTTTTTTTCTTTTTCTCATTCTTGTCATCCTTTCTTCCCTAATCCTACAGCTTCCAAAGCCATAGGCCTCATCCTGCACACCACCAAACAGTGTGCTTTTTTGAATTCACTGATACACATTTGGGAATTATTTGGGGGAAGAATTCTGACTCAGAATAGACTCTCACTGCAAGTATCTCTGTTCAATTTCCCTTCCTCCTTTAGCTACCCTTAGAATATACAGTGGATAGTAGATTTGCATAACTGTCTATTCTTGCTATCCCTTCTTTCTTTTCTCTTTCTTATTCACTGGGATTTGGTTACTATTTTGTCAAGGACTGGAGAAATTGTTTGGCTAACTGGTAGTGATTAAAATGATTCAATACTTGCTTCAGTTGCTACTGTAATTCCTGAGGTTGGTGAGTGCAATTGTCATAAAGGTATTTAGTACAGTGTTGCTTGTACTCAAGACACAACAACTGAGGAACAACAGAGCATAAAAAAAAGAAACACATAAATCAAAAATATGGGTAGATTAAAAACAAATAAAACTGCTACTCCAATGAATGAACACAAGAGCCCAGAAGAAACTACATATCAGCCAGAAGTAACCATAGAAAAGAAAAGTATGCAAGCAATAATAAACTTATTGATCACAGAAATGAAAACAACATTGGAGGAAAGGAATGGCAGTATTAGGGATACAACAGTTGAGACCCCCAAGGAAAATACTGATTATCTTGAGGCAATTAGAGAACTGAAAGTTGAAATAGCTGTAATGAAGAAAGAAGCTGAGGCAAGGGAAAGCAGACTAACAGAATTAGTCAGACATAGGATGAGTTAGAGAAAATGAAGAAAGAGGTGAAAGAGCTCAAAAAGAGATTGAGAGACACTGAAAACAACAACAGAGACATATGGGATGATCTCAAAAGAAGTAACATTCGTCTACTTGGCCTGCCAGAGGAAGAAAGAGAGGAAGGGGAAGCAAAGATTCTAGAGGAAATAATAGAAGAAAACTTCCCAGACCTCAATAACAGAAAGGACATCAAGATTCAAGAGGCCCAGAGAGTACCAAACAGAATCAACCCAGACCTGAAGACACCAAGACACATCATAGTCACAATGAGAAGAAGTAAGGATAAAGAAAGGATCCTAAAGGCTGCAAGAGAGAAACAAAAAGTCACATACAAGGGAAAACCCATAAGATTATCTGCAGACTTCTCCACTAAAACTCTAAAATCCAGAAGAGAATGGCAAGATATCTATGGAGCCCTGAATGAAAAAGGGTTTCAACCAAGGATAATATATCCTGCTAGACTTTCATTCAAACTAGATGGAGGGATCAAAACCTTCTTAGACAAACAACAGTTAAAGGAGGCAACCATCACCAAACTGGCCCTGAAAGAGGTTCTAAAAGGCCTCTTATAAACAAGAACATCACTATAATGCTTGCAACATATCAGAGCAAACAAAAAAAAATTTTTTTTGAACAATGGCACTTCTTCTTCTTCTTCTAGCATTTGCCAACAATAGCACTACAATACATTAAATCCATAATATCAATAAACGTCAATGGCTTAAACTCACCCATCAAAAGGCACAGAGTTGGGGGGAATGGATCAGAAAACATAACCCAACCATTTGCTGCTTGCAAGAATCCCATCTGTCACAACAAGATAAACACAGACTTAAAGTGAAAGGATGGAAAACTATCATACAGGCTAACGGACCACAAAAAGGGCAGGAACAGCCATTCTCATCTCAGACAGGATAAATTTTAAATTAAATAAAGTAATAAAAGATAGGCAAAGACATTACATAATGATTAGAGGATCAATCAGCCAAGAAGACTTAACAATTATTAACATCTATGCACCCAATGAGAGACCATCTAAATATGTCAAACACTTACTGAAAGAATTTCAAAAATACATCAATAGTAATACAATAATAGTGGGAGACTTCATACCCAACATCACCATAATTTATGTCCTTTGACATTATTTGTATATAGCTGTGCCACTGGTTGCTTCTGTTCTCCCTGGTCTAAGCTTTTAAGAGAGTCAGCATATCAAAGACTCAGCCTATGTATTAAGAAGACTCAGTCTGTGATATAAAAGATTTGAGATATTCAATCAATTTCCCCTCTCATATTAATTAAATAGTGATTTATATGACTGAAAATTGATAGAAGTGTATATAAACACAGTTACTACCACCAAACGACCATGTCCCATCCCCCTTACCCCACCCCTACCCCTTGATGCTGAACATCCACCCTCACACTCAACCCAGGGCTTTTACTTTGGTGCCCCAAACCAAATTCAGTTAAATCCTGCTTTTAGTTTCCATTTCTGTTATTCTTTCTCAACTTCTGTTTATGAGTGGAATCATCCCATATTTATCTTTATCTTTCTGACTTAGCTCACTTAACATAATTCTTTCTAGCTCCATCTAAGATGGGTCAGAGAAGGTGGGTTCATTGTTCTTAATAGCTGCATAGTATTCCATTGTGTATATATACCACAACTTTCTCAACCACTCATCTGCTGTTGTGCACCTGGATTGCTTCCAAGTTTTTAGCTACTATAAATTGTGCTGCTGTGAACATAGGTATACAAAGTTATTTTTGGTTGGTTATTATGGAGTCCTTGGGATATATCCCTATGAGAGAGATTACTGGTCATATGGAAGGTCCATGTCTACCATTGTGAGAGTTCTCTACACTTCTCTTCACAAACGCTGGACCAGGTTACATTCCACCAGCCATGGAGAAGGGTTCCTCTGTCACGACAGTCTCTCCAGCATTTGTTGCTGATTTCCTTTTTGATGTATGCCATTCTCACAGGAGTGAGGTGGCATCTCAATGCTGTCTTTATTTGCAGAGAAAGCCTTTGACAAAATCCAACACCCATTGATGCTCAAAACACTACAAAAAATGGGAATAGATGGGAAATTCCTCAAGATAGTGGAGTCCATATATAGCAAACCTACAGCCAACATCATACTCAATGGACAGAACCTGAAAGCATTCTGTTGGGAAATTGTGCAGATGTGGTTGAGTTAGCTTGTTGTTTAGTTTCCAAATTTTGTGACTATGAGTTATTTTCTGTTTGTTGTTAAATGTTAGCTTTAATCCACTATGGTCTGAGAAGATACTTGGGATGATTTCAATGCTCTTAAATTTGTTGATACTCTCTTCATGGCCTAACATGTGGTCTATCCTTGAGTAAGTGCTATGTGGATTTGAAAAGAATGTGTATTCCAGCTTTTTGGGGTGAAGAACTATGAATATCTCCAGGAGGTCTAGTCTGTCCATCTCTTCATTTAATTCTCTTCTTTTTTTGTTTATTCTCTGCTTCAGTGATCTAAGTGTGAGAATGAGGTATTAAAATCTCCCAATGCTATTGTATTACTATTGATATATTTTTGTAGTTCTTTCAGTAGATGTTTGATGTATTTAGATGGGTGCATACATTTTAATAATTGTTAAGTCTTCTTGGCTGATTGATCCTCTAATCATTATGTAATGGCCTTGCCTATCTTGTATCACTTTATTTAATTTAAATTCAATTGTGTCAGAGAAGAGAACGGCTGTTCCTGCCCTCTTTTTTTTCTTTTTTTGGGGGGTCCATTATCCTGTATGATAGTTTTCCATCCTTTTATTTTAAGTCTGTGCTTGTCTTGTTGTTAAGTAATTTCATGTTAATCCTAAAAAAATTGCATAGGGGAAATAACCAATGAAATAGGTATAGATCCAGATAATTCAGAACAAATGTCCATGATTTAAGAACATTGTAAAAGTTTATGAGTTGATAAAAATGTATTGTTCAAAAATTTACACTGTTAAAATTTAGCTTTTTTTTAAATAAAATACTTTTATTTATTTTTGAATAGATACAGAGAGAAATTGAAAGGAGAGAGGGAGGGAGAGACAGAGGGACACCTGCAGCCTGGCTTCACCACTTATAAAGCTTTCCTCCTGCTGATGGGGATCAGGAATTTGAATCTAGGACCTTGTGCACTGTAATGTGAGCATTTAACCAGGTGCACCATCACCTGGCCCACAATATTAACTTTCTATCCGAATAAAATTAATCTTTAAAACTCAATCAGAAAATATAGTGTATATATACAATGCTTAGTATAATTATCATTATTGTTGTCATCACTTGGGCTTCTGCAAAGGTAGATGGATCCTACAGGCTATCAAAGTATGTGTTTTCTTGAATAATATATTTTCTCTGCATTCCTTGCTAAAACATAATTTGCAACTTTTCTTAAAATCTATGGGTGATTTTGAAAGTAAAGGTAAGTGGAAATGGGGTTGGAGTCTGAGTGAGTTTCTGGATTTTGTTTCTGACAGCAGCCTGTTGTAACAAATCTACTGCCTCTGAAAAGTGGTTCTTACAAAGCATAGGGTAAAAGAATTGGTACTTTTCTGTCCAAATCAGTGGGTCCCTGTTAAATAGCCATGTCACTGAAAGGTGATGCCAGACAGTCTTCTCCTGAAAGGGTTACACTTTTAAGGTCCGGTCTCTCTACTTCCCCAACATAGAAAGACCCCCACTTGAGAGGAAAATGAAGTCCACATATGTGTCAAGATGAGGAAAAATCAAATCAGCCAGATAAGTGCAAGGGGAAAAAAAAGAATTAAAAGACTTGCAGGATAAATATAAAGTCTGAAAATCAAGGCAACATCGTAGTAGAAAAATTCGCACATAAGACATGTGATACAGAAACTGAAGATGGACTTTCAAGTTGGCTTAAAGTTCATGAGGAATATGTTACTCCGTGTTAGAGAACACTGAGTGATGAGTAGACCAAAACACCATCTGGCATCAGGTTCTCCATGTGTATAATAAGATGACTGCAGACCTGAGCAAGGATTTGGAGGTAACAAGCTCAACTGTTGAAAGGTTCTCTACCAACTCCTAGCATCAAAGAACATGAGAATAGAAGGCAGCTAAGGCCGCACTGAAAACTCTGGAGTTCTCAGGTTATTTTTCATCATTTTAGCTTATCAGGGGATCAGTGTACAATAGCTACTATTCCATAGCTACACCTCTGAAAGTTTGCAATCATATTTGATTGAATCACTGTTAGTTAACTATGTCTCCAGTTCCTAACTCATCCATAAGGTCAGAGGATGTGGCTGAAAGCCTCAAAGAAGATTGGTTACTATTCTCATTTCAAAGTTATTTAGGAGCTCACCAAGAGTCACATTATTTGTATACATTTATAGGGAAACTTATTATGAGTAACCAAAGATACTTCTCTTATTCTTAGCACTTAGGCAATTCTAAGAGAACCAAGAACAGAGCTCAAATATGTATTTCTCAGTATATGACAATATGACATCTGTAAAATAGATCAATATTTAACTCTATGGTTGCAGCAAGTGCTATTAGATGAGATATAGGATACAGTTGTGCTTTCTGTTTCTTCTATTCCCCTTTATAGTTAAGTCAGAGAAGGAAACTGGAACAGTATTGGTAGCATCATGCTCCCAGATCTTGAAGCATATTTGAGTTCATTTTAATTGAAACTGTCGGAAACTGAAAGAAAAATAGACACACTGAATAGAATAGAAAGCCCAGAAATCCCCCACACCTATGGACATCTAATTTTTGACAAAGGGGCCCAGACTATTAAGTGGAGTAAGGGGAGTCTCTTCAACAAATGGTAATGGGAAAATTGGGCTGGAATGTGCTGAAGAATAAAACTGAACCACAACGTTTCACCACACACAAAAGTAAACTCCAAATGGATCAAGGACATGGATGTTAAACCAGACACTATTAAATACTTAGAGGAAAATATTGACAAAACTCTTTTCCATGTAATTAAAATCATTAGTGATTTAAAAATGATTAACAAGATTATAAGATAACAAGGACATGATTCCACACAGTTGCCACCACCAAAGTTATGTGTCCCATCCCATCCATTGGAAGCTTCCTATTCTCTGTCTCCCTCTAGGAGTATATATCTTGCTATTCATTACTGATTTAAAATTGAAATGAAAAATATAATGCTGTTCATGTGCATATATGTATTATATAAATAAAATAGTTTTGAGGGAGTTGGGCAGTGGTGCAAAGTGCAAGGACCATCATAAGGATCCGGGTTTGAGCCCAGGCTCCCCACCTGCAGGGGATTCGTTTCACAAGCTGTGAAGCAGGTCTTCAGGTATCTATCTTTTTCTCCGCCTCTCTGTCTTCCCCTCCTCTCTCCATTTCTCTCTGTCCTATCCAACAACAATGACATCAATAACCACAACAATGTTAAACAACAAGGGCAACAAAAGGGAAAATAAATAAATAAATATTTTTAAAAAACTAAAAAGTCTTGAATATGTTTGTAGAAATTATATAGTAAAAGAGTCATACTATTTTTAATGCTGTGCGTTAATTTAGCTACAAAGTTGAATTTGCAAGTAATAAAAAAAAATCAGTTTCCAAGTTTTGAAATTAAACGAGCCTTGCCCACCATAGTTAAACATCAAAGATTTTGGAACTAAGTGTCCTTGCAGACTATAAAGTCAGCACTGTATTTCAAACATTTTTTTTTCTTTTTAGTCATCAGATATGTTGTTGATAATATAAGTGGTTATCCTTTGCCCTGAGACTATGCACATAAAATTCTGATTGATGTCAATGGGAGCCATGTGAGGCTTTTGAGGGCACTGAGGTTTGAAACTTTATGATGTGTTCAGAATATCTTTGAAGTCCAGTTACTGAGAAGAAATACAACATTTAAAAAGTAGTTCTTCAGAGCTTATTCTTATCCACTGGGAATAAGCTTAGATTGTTTATTTTAAATTCAGTATTAGGCTGGAACTGCAAAACACAATATGGGTAGTGAGTAGTTGATTTTTAATGGATTGTTTCAGTTGATTTCAATTTTAGATTTATAGCCTTGGGGGCCCATATTGACAAACCTTCCACCTCTGTTTTTTGATCATTAACATTCATGAGTTGCTTTCATTCAGTTGCAATAGTGAGAACCATTTATTTTACTCATAGTTTTCCTATAAATTGTGTCTTGCTTTCATTAGCATAGTCTAGAAAACTAGTTCTGTTCATCAACAGAACAAGTGAAATCACCTTGCCTAAAAAAACACACTAGCAATTTTCAAGTTGTTTTATAAAAAACTCCTTACTCAGCTTTTGCAGTCCTTGCTTTGCTAAGGTTAGCTTTGGAGTGAATGAGAGAACTGTAAGAGGAAGTAGGTGAGGAGGGTAAGTCTAATTAGATACTATTTCATTAGGAACTTTATACTGACTCAATACAGACTATTGTGTACTTTTGCTTTCAGGTATATATTTTGCCCTAGTTTATGGATACATGTCAACATGGACCTGGTCTATATCTAGGTTTTGGTATTTTGTTAGGAAATGAACCTCCTGGAATGGAATTAGAGAATACTATGAAAGGAAAGGTCTCACTCTAGTAACGAAGCTGAAGGGTTGACATTCCACACCTGACGTCTCTGGACACAGTCTGAAGTGAAGCATTATGAGGTGGTACTATTGCATTAGGTTGGGATCAGCAGATTCAATATTTGGTATGGATTGAGAGAAGCATGCAGAAAAGTGAGACCCCTCCCTAGATGATCCAGGACTGGGGGAAATATAGGCTCTAAAGAGGAAATTTCCTCTTTAGAGGAAATGAGGGGTTCCTGCTGTTTTAGAGTTTAAGAAGACAATAGATAGCTATTGCTATAATCCCATTATTTGGCAATTGGGTTAACTTTGAAAAATCTCTTTGTTAGGATTTGCTGTATCATACCAAACATCACCATAATTTATGTCCTTTGACATTATTTGTGTATAGCTGTGCCACTGGTTGCTTCTGTTCTCCCTGCTCTAGGCTTTTGAGAGAGTCAGCATATCAAAGACTCAGCCTCCATATTAAAAAGACTCAGTCTGTGCTTTAAAAAGTTTGAGACATACAATCAATTTTCCCCCCTCATATTATTCAAATAGTGATTTATATAACTACAAATTAATGAGAGTGTGCATACTTTAAGAATGACTCTTTAGTCACTATCAGGCCACCCCATCAACTGGGGCCCTAATGGGGGAGTCCTGAGATTCCCAAATAGACATGATAGTCCTAGACCTCACATAAATCCCTCTCTCCATTGTTATCGGTCATCACTATTAGGAACAACAAAATAGACTTCTTTGTGCATCCCCCATAGGACTTACCCTTAACTTGCTTCAACAACAGTAGAGAATGTTCCATCCTCAGAAGGGAGGCTGGACAACATACTTTATGTTATACCTGAGGAAGATGGGTCGATACTGGGGCAGCTTGGCATGTTCCTACTCATGATCACAGAATGTGAGCTCAGTTCTAGAGGGTTGCAGAGGTCACATAGGCTCCTATGCTGAATATGGGCCCCAGACCAAATCAAATCAATGGAATTTGCGGTCAACAATATTTGTGTCCCTTTTCTATATTAGGGAGCTACTCTCTTCCCTGATCAAGCTTTCTGTCCCTTTTCCAGCCATGACATAATCTCCTCAGACAATAACTTGGATCCACCTGCATATCAGATTTCCAGCTCAGGGAAAAAAAAACCAACAACAGAAAAAAAAATTAGTATAGCAATAGGGCCTTTGGAATATAACTAAAATATGCCTACTAGCTATCTACAAAATGGAGGGCCCCCCAACTCTTCATCTGCACTATTGCAGCCTTTAGGTCCATGATTGTTCAACAATTTGGTTGGCTTTGTATGTTCATTCTCTTTTTGGCCACCAGGTTCCAGAAGCTATCATGATGCTGACCAGCTGACCAGACCTTCTCTGGACAGACAACCCCACCAATGTATCCTGGAGCTCTGCTTCTCCAGAGCCGCACTCCACTAGGGAAACAAAGAGACAGTCTGGGAGTATGGATCGACCAGTCAATGCCCATGTTCAGTGGAGAAACAATTACAGAAGCCAGACCTTCCACCTTCTGCATCCCACAATGCTCGTGGGTCCGTACTCCTAGAGGGATAAAGAATAGGAAAGCTATCAGGGGAGGGGATGGGATATGGAGAGCTGGTGATGGGAATTGTGTGGAGTTGTACCCCTCTTATGCTATGGTTTTATCAATGTCATATATATATATATATATATATATATATATATCCTCATTGTAGGTCCATATAAATAAGTCACTTGCATAGTGCATTTGATTCACTATATGCACGATCTAGGTTCAGATTCAGATCTGGTCCACACAACTTTAGAGGAAGCTTTGAAACTGTGGTGCTTCCCTTTTCTCTTTGTTTCCCTCTATCTGAAAGACTGGTAGCAATGAAGCCCTAGAAACAACAATACCAACAAAAAGGTCCTCGTTTTTGATTGCTGCTGATCTTGATAAATGCTTATAAATGCTCCCTGGTCTTACACCTACATCAAGTGAATGGGTCATAACAGAGTAATAAGCAACCACCTAAAAAAATAAATGATGGTTTATCTCAGGAGATGGAAATATGTAAACCTGCTATGTAGCATATAATGCAATTATATGTCACAAAATGAAATAAAATCAATTATTTTAATGGAAAGCAATTTTTTAAAAATCTAGATTTGTTTTTAATAAGACTAAAATTATCTAGGCATTCATCACTACATAAAATGTAATAAGATAAAAAGGTATTGAATCCCATTTATCAAAGCACCAACATTTTAAGTTGAATAATATTTAATAATCTGTAAATCATGCAAAAATACACTTAAAATTAGAAATACCCTTTTTAATGTTTTCTGAAATCTTGCCACTTGAAAATTAAGATTAGTGAAATTCAAATTAAACACTCTAAACTTTCTCTTTATAAATTAATTCTGGTTTTTGTTTTACAGTCTCATCAAATTTCATTTAAAGCTTCTGAACCTGTAAAGTTTCTCAGAAATATCTCTGTTATTTTCTAATTTAGTTTTGTAACCATCATGCAGAGTCACTGTTCTTGGCAGCTTGTCCAATCTGAGTCTGACAACCCATCTCGACTATAAAACAATGAAAGTGCTGAAGCAGCAGTCATGAGACAAGACTTTTGATGGAAGAAGAAATAATGACAGACAATCTTTCAGGCAGGAGAGATTTGTTAACTTCGGGAAGATCTTAGAATGAGTATGCAGAAATTAGGGTTAAAACAATAGGAAGTCAGAAAGCAGGAAATAGAAGGTAGAAATGGAATCAGATGAGGGAAACAAGAAGACAACAGAAAACAAAACTTAGCTTTTTTATTTTAAAAAAAGTTAGTAAAAGGCATAACAAACAAAATTTATTAATTTAATCAGTGATTCTGCCTTTATTGAGATATTGCATTAAATGAAGACATAGGACTTTGTTAGCTGCCAAGTTCCCTGGAGAACCAGAGAGAAATGAATAAGAAAGATAGATATGGAGAGGATTCCCCACAAGGAGAAGCAGGGTACTTGGGACACTATGTACCAGAGAAGAGAACGGTTGACAACAGGTAATAGGAAAGTTCAAGTACATAAAGTTTATTTAGGTTTAAAAGAAATTGATATCTGATATTTTCCTTTTGGCTGAAAAAGCAACTCATTCTTCTGCCCTTAACCTTTTCCAGAATCATTGAAAATTAGGGGTACAGTATTTTTAAGCTCTATGTAGAATATTCTCTGTATATGTGAGAAGGGGAAAAGACCTCTTAGAAATTTTAGGATTCTCCACACAATTCCCACCACCAGATTTCCATATCCCACCCCCTCCCCTGATAGCTTTCCTATTCTCTGTCCCTCTGGGAGTATGGACCCAGGGTCGGGTCAACTTCTTTAATTATGTTGCTCCCATTTGCCAACTTCTCAGTCATTTTCTTTGTCTTTGTCATCATTTCCTCTGTCTACAGGTATTCCCTCAAATGTATTTTAAGTGAAAAAAACAGAATATCTTATGAATAACACATTCTGAAGTTTTTGTTTACTAAGAACATAAATAGATATGCCCTTAAAAACCTTCTAAACATTTTACAAAGTTTTATACATGAAGAAATGGTATTATTTTTCTCTACTTTCCTGATTGCCAACATGTGTACATAGAACAACTCTCTATCTATTTAAACATAAGTTTAAATGTATTTTTTAGTGTAATGATATGGAACAAACCCATGGCTTTTCACATATATGTTACTAGTGTACCACATTCCTGGTCCAAATATTTATTGGGAGACAACAAAGCAACAGTCCATCACCCATGAAATCCCCTTGGTACTCACCATGGTTTTTCATGTGCTTTTGTGCTGAAACCTAGGACCTCACTTTCAGTAAGGTATATATTTTACTCACTGAAATATCTCCCAATCACATAAATGCAATGTTTATTTTAAAATGGTAAAAAAATGAGAGAATCTATACAGGAAAAATGGTGTGTGTGTGTGTGTGTGTGTGTGTGTGTGTGTGTTTTCACTCCTCTCTATACATCTTTACCCATCCCCTATAAAACTATATAATGGTTATCTAGATTATGGTACCTGTTTGCAGTTGATACGATTGCATATGTGGAAAATCCCAAACAAAGTAGAAAACTTCTGGAAATCATTGATCAATATAGTAAAGTGAAGTGACAGGCTACAAAATCAATATGTAAAAGTCCTTTATGCAAAACTCTAAATTAGAAGAAGACATCCAAAAGTCAATGCCTTTTACTATAGCAGCAAAAACCATCAAATATTTAGGAATAAAGAAAAACAGAGAAAGTGAGAGATTTGTACACCAAAATTATATATCACCCTTCAATGGAACAGGTAAAGATACAAAGATGTGACCACAGGATGTGAGCTCAGATCTACAGGGATACAGAGGTTACATAGGCTCCTAAGCTGAATATGGGCCCCATATCACATCAAATCGATGGGGTTTGTAGTCAACAACATTTATACACCTTTCCCATATTTGGGAGCTACTCTCTTCCCTGATCCAGCTTTCTGGTCCTTTTTCCAGCCATGACATCATCTCCCCAAACAATAACTAGGATCGATCTGCATATCAGTTTCAGGATCAGGGAAAATAAAAAAAGAAAGAAAAAGAAAAAGATAAAAATGGTATAGCCACAAGCCCTTTTTAATATAACTAAAATATGCCTACTAGCTATCTACAAAATGCAGCACCCCCCCTTCATCTGCACTATTCCAGTCTTTAGGTTCATGATTAATCAATAATTTGTCTGTTTATGTTAACTCTCTTTTCAGTTCTAGATGGTAGTATGAGTCCAACCAGACTCCCCTGGACAGACAACCCCACCAATATGTCCTGGAGCTCTGATTCCCCAGAACCCTGCCCCACTAGGGAAAGAGAGTGGCAGACTGGGAGTATGGATCAACCTGTCAAAGTCCATGCTCAGCAGGGAAGCAATTACAGAAGCCAGACCTCCCACCTTCTGCCTCCCACAATGACTTTGGGTCCATACTTCTAGAGGGTTAAAGAATAGGGAAACTATCAAGGGAGGGCATAGGATATGGAGTTCTGGTGGTGGGAATTGTGTGGAGTTGTTCCCCTCTTATCCTATTGTTTTGTCAGAATTTTTTTATATAAAATAAAGATATAAATAAATAGAAAGATACTTTACCCTTTTGGAAAGGGAGAATTAATATCATCAAAATGACCAATATACCCAGAGCCATATACAGATTTAATGCTATTCTCATAAAGACACCAACACATTTTTAAAAAAGAAATAAAACAAAAGCTACAAAAATTTATCTGGAATTTTGGGGTATCTCTCTCCCTCTCAGGTGGGGTGGTCTCCAGGGGAAAGGTAATGGGCTGGTTCTTTCTCGCTCACAACAGGGGGGACATGAAGTAAAAGACACCAGGGGACTCTTAGCATGCCTGGAATCTGAATCCTAGAATCCCAGAATCCTAGAGTCCGTTTATTAGCAAAATGGACATGAGTTAAATAGAAAAGCAATGGAGGTAATTATTGTTGAAATATGTCAGGAATTACAGGTTTCTTAACAGTCAGCATGCCCCTAAGGTAGGGGGCTGGTATGACAGGAATTGATGAGATACAAGACAGTTATTTTCCATGACATGAGCAACTTAATTATCCAAAGGTATTTGAGAGAAGCATAGGGGTTGAACCCGTAGGGTGAGACAGAGAGAAGATGAATATCAAAAGGACGTATAGTTTGGAATTTCTCTTGTCTGGGGTCTGAGGTGTGTGATGAAGTGTGTGATAAGGTGTGTTCTTCTGTGATCAGAAGGTGACTTTGAATAAGTGAATCTGTGGCCATGTGGCCTGCAGTTAATGGAGGGAAGTACTGGGGTTTCTGTGGGCTTGAGAGTCAAGAAGGAAAGAACCAAGTCTGAGTTTCCCCCCTTA
Organism: Erinaceus europaeus; assembly: GCF_950295315.1. Classification (NCBI taxonomy): domain Eukaryota; kingdom Metazoa; phylum Chordata; class Mammalia; order Eulipotyphla; family Erinaceidae; genus Erinaceus; species Erinaceus europaeus. The sequence continues at coordinate 65,177,240 of NC_080175.1, forward strand.
TGCTCACCTTGGTTGAGAGAGACTTACCAAGAGGTTATCTTCTCAGACCTCCATCCAAAGATGGGGGTGGTTCTCCCTAAGCTCTATCAGGCTTACACATGTTACCAACACTGGAACAACAACAACAAAAAAAAGTGATATAGGATTGCCAAATCAATCTTGAGAAAAAACAAGACTGGAGGCATCATACTTCCTGACCTCACACTATATTATCTAGGCCCTGGTTTTAATTTTTAAAACTACATTTTACCAGGGCTCTCATTTATGTATCTATCTTTGGTTTTTCTTATAAAATAAATGTGTATATATTTAAGAAATTGAGAATAAAATAATACATATAGTTTTGTAAGTACATTTATAAGCATAATTTTGAAAAAAATAAAAAAAATAGAGGAGGGTCAGGCAGTGGGACAGTTGGTTAAGCAAACATAGTATAAAGCATAAGGGCCCACTCAAGGATCCTGGTTAGAGCCCCTGTGAAGTAGGTCTGCAGGTGTCTCTCTATCTGTCCCTTTCTCTATCTCCCCTTCCTCTCTCAATTTCTCTCTATCCTATCCAATGAGAAATGGCTGCTAGGAGGACTGGGTTTCCAGTGCAGGCATAAAGCTCCAGCAATAACCCTGGAGACAAAAAAGAAAAGAATTAAAATAATGGGGAGGGGGTACAGGTCCTAGAAAAGGATGACAGAGGACCTGGGGGGGTGTATTGTTATGTGGAAAACTGATACGTGTTATGCATATACAAACTATTATATTTACTATCTACTATAAAACATTAATTCCCAATAAAGAAATTAAAACAAAAAGAAAAATAATAAATAAATATGAAAACAAAAAGAACCAGAATAATGTACTATAAAATTTAATTTTTTTCATGACCTTATGAAAAAATTTAAATTTTATAGTACATTATAAAATTTAAAATTTTTTTCATAAGGTCATTAACAGTATTTCATGCTCAATTCCTTTACTACCATTGAGAAAAATCAGTTTTTCTGAAAGCACTATTCTAGAATATGTTAATCTTTTTTTTTTTCGGTTGGTCTTCATGATGGCAACCATCTCAGCTAATTTCCAAGCATACAATTTCATAGTTCAGATTACCATGAATTTTATAACTTAAAGTCTCTCTGGATTGTTCATTTTACATACCTATAATCAAGATGTATTTGAACTTGAAGTGAAATATTTGCAATATTATTAATTTTGTTAGGTGCCCCCCCACCTCTGAGCCTAGACCTCATGCATGCATGATGTCACTGCCCCTAAGCATCCTTTTTTCACTCAGGTAGTGATAGACTCCACAGCACTGAAGACTATCCTGGTGACTTAGCACCTTCCATATGTTACTGGGGTTAGGACATGGGCCACTTATGTGAAAATGTGCCTGCCCTACTTAGTGAACTATTAATCCATCTCTCAATTAAAATAAGATTAATATGCCTAAAATAAAATGTCTTAATCCATTTTACTTAGATATGTGCATCCATGATCCCTTAATTCAATTCAATTTCCATAGCTACTAGGTACAAGTAGATATGCTGCTGTCATACCAATATTTATGTGCATTTATTCATTGCATTCAATTAAATAACAAATTTTCAGAGCGACTGCAGGATTGATTCTTCTTGTGATACAGAAATCTTTATTCAAGAAGCTCGTATTTTTGACCAGCTGCTTGTTAATTAGAGTAAGCATATTGATCTATCCATACCCCTTGTATCATTTAGAATATGCATGTTTATGTACATTTATATTAAACAGGTCAGGGAGTTAAAAAAAAAACTCGGGGAAAAATAAAAGAAAATGTCTATTAACATTAGAGATAATCTTGCCTCTTTTTAAATTATTTTTTCTAAAGAATGACCATGTTTGCTACCTAGCAGTTATACAGGGAGTTTTAAGACCTTCCAAGTTCTTCAAGATCATACACGAAACAATTTCAAAAGCATTTTTATCTGTGACAGCACACTGCAACAAAATGTAAAACTCAGCAATTACATCCGATGATAAATCTCCAGAGAAGATCTTTTATCATGTTCATTGACATTTCCACAGATGAACTTATTACAGAATTTTGCCCAATAAAGCAGAAGTAAATTAATGGGAGAAGAAAGGGATTCTAGTTTGGTACTGGCTTATATTGTGAATCTATTTCTATTCAACTTCTTTTGGATAGAAGGCATTACTACTTTTATATGTCATACTAGGAAATAAACAATTAGACTTTTTCAACTCTGATAGATGCACAAGATTTTTTAAAATGTATTTAAAATGAAAATTAAGGTTTAATCATCTAACAGTCACTGATATATAACTTAAATATTACTTAAGACTGATTTAGGCAAAAAGGACACTTTAACTCTCTTAAATAAAGAACTAAACTTCTCACTACTAACACTATGATAGTTTTGTCAGTCCTTTTTTAACACAAGGTGCAAAATCATGTTATCCAGTACAGTTATATTTATTTTACATAAAGAATATTTGTGATAAAATATTCATAAATGTGGAATAGGAAATGGTAGTCATATATATTCTTGAACCAAACTTGCAAGTGTAAATTTTCTAAAGATAAGAAGTTCTATTATGTAGCTTACCTGCTAGCCAAAGATAGTTATTTTGGGCCTAGGAATGAGTCCATGATTAGGTGACATTGCTTTTTCTATGAAGTTTCATGTTTATTTATGAATAAATAATTATTTAACTTTATAACTAGTATTTTATTTATTGCTATCTATTAATTATTTATATTTACCAGAGTGCTACTAAGATCTAGCTTATGGTGTTGCTGGGGATTAAACCTGAAAACACTTGTGCCTCTGATATGAATATACTATATTTTAATATAGCAGGAAGAATTTGGAAAAGATAACTTCTGAGTATTTTTTATTGTCTAGCAAGTATTTCTCAGTAGTCTTTATTTTAAAAAAATATCTTTCTAATCTATATTTTGAAAGTGCAGTATACATCTGTGAGCGTGGTTTCATTATATATAGTTTTAAAAAAGGTGAGGACTGAAAATATCTTAAACAGATAAAGTAACTAAATCAGTCACTCAAAAATACATTTGCTACAGCTTGTAGCTCATTCCACCTATGAACATATATTTATTCACTTACAAAAAAAAAATCTTTCTGTGACAAGGGCTCGATAGCATAATGGTATGCAGAAGGACTCTTATGCCTGAAGCTCCAAAGTTTTAGGTTTAATCCTCCACACCGCCATAAGCCAGATCTGAGCAGTGTTCTGGCAAGAAAAACCAAAAATTTCTGTGACATAGAGATAGTTCATGGGTAAGGTTGGTTGACATGAATGTAATGCAAGTTTTGTCCTTGCTTTGCATAAGGGATACTTTGGCAACAGAAAAAAAAAAAAACAGTTATGGTATCTCTCCTTCCTCTCTCTCTCTCTCCTTCTCTCTCTCTCTCTCCCTTTCTGTAAAATTATCTGAGTAAAATTTGACCTGGACTGGTGAATGCACATTTGTTAAGTCACAAATCAAATATTTCAATAGAGATATCTGACAGTGTAGTAGTGAATACAGTTGAGATCATCTTAACACATGTATTATGGACTTTTCTGATAACCAAATAAAAGTGTAGCTCCATAATCTTTTATGATTATACAAAATAAATTAATGTGCAGCAAAAAATTACCTTTTTAATCCTCTGGAGCATGGGTGGGGATCTCCCAGTCTACTAGCTGTATATGTACCACAATTCACTTGGTTTGGCTCTACAAAGACAGGCTGCACATAGGAATTGAAATTCCACAAATATAGAAACCTTTTTTATTGCAACATTAAGTGCTAGTTTTTAACTGGATAACTCCCACAAATTATGCTGTAAATATCTAAATGGATCTTGGCAGAAAAGAAGTTTCCTATCCTTACTCTAGAACATAACAAATAATTAATTCTTACATTTAAATAATGTTTATCAGGGCATGGAGACAGCTCAGCAATTTGGAGTACAGGACTTGCATGTCTACGGTCTTAAATTCAATCCCAAGCATTGCACTATGACATGATCAGATGATGCTATGCTCTGTTTACTGTTTCCAGAAAAAGTAAATGTTTTAAATATTTTTTAATATTTATTTATTTATTCTCCTTTGTTGTAGTTATTGATGTCGTCATTATTGGATAGGACAGAGAGAAATGGAGAGAGGAGGGGAAGACAGAGAGAGAGAGAGAGAGAAAGATAGACACCTGCAGACCTGCTTCATTGCTTGTGAAGCAACTCCCCTGCAGGTGGGGAGCTGGGGGCTCGAACCGGGATCCTTATGCCGGTCCTTGTGCTTTGCGCCACCTGCGCTTAACCTGCTATGCTATAGCCCGACTCCCTGTTTTTAATATTTTTATTTATTTATTAATGAGAAAGGACCAGACATCACTCTGGCACATCACTCTGCTGGGGATGGAACTCAGAACCCCAGGCTTGAGAATCAAACACTTTCTCCACCATAACACTTCTGGGACCACAAAAAAATATTCTTAAAATATAAAAATATTGTACAGCAAAATACTTAGCAAAATCACTGTTAGCTTAACATTGTCTCCAGATGAATCATATGAATTTAAATTTGAAAAGTTTGCTTCAAGAATATAAGTAACTTCTATTTCCTGTTTTACATTTATGAAGCTGGAAAATCATTATGCCATTAGAATAACTAAAAATCAGAACACAGTGAGAAGTCAGCAGCTCTTCTTGGTTTCTTAAGAGATAAGAGGACATTGGACAAATCTTTCATGTATTACCTCACCCCTACACACACACACACACAGACACACACACAGACACACACACACATGTTGCTGAGGACTTATTCTGATGCAGTCTCCGCCCCCAGGTTTTTCTATGCCCAGCTAAATCCTAGAGTGCTCCCTTTCAACCAATCCTGGCCCTACACGTCACCCCTGGTTATCGCCCAATAAAAAGCCCCCTCACCCCTCCCCTCTCTCTCTCTGGGCTCTCGGCTCTCCCTCTCTGAGGTCTCGCTCCCTGCTCTCCCCCCGTGGTCGGCCATTGCTGGCTGGCTCCACGTGGTCTGAACCAAACCTCCCCCCCCCCATCCTATAATAAAGATCTGTGTACCCCTTTGCTCTGGACATCCGCTCTCTTCTCCGCGGTGCAGCCCGACACCAGACCGCCTCAACAACACACACACACACACACACACACACACACACACACACACACACACAACTGAAGGTAAAATTTAGGCAATACATCCTTAGCTGAACAAAGTTCTATGAATCTTATCTGAAAAGAGATAAGTTTCAAAAGCTGCCAGAGATATCAACTAAGAGGAAGAAAACCAGAGATGGATTTGTTGAATCTCTGACACTCCATAAGGACAGTTATGAGTTAAATCCAACTGGACAGGAAACCCCTCACCCTTATCTAATTTTTGAGTAGGAACTCCAACAAGTCAATTTATCTCCATAAATGTCAGAAAAGAGGAATAAAGTTTGAAGTACAATGATAACAAGATGTGTCACCAAGGGAAACTAGATAACTAGAATATACCAGCTGTGACTTTTCAGAATTAAACTAACTTGAGCAAATGGGACACTGTAACTCAATTAAATATCCAAGATTATTGTGAAGCTAAAATAGAGAAAATCATGCTTGATGGGAGTCTAATTCTACAAAAAAATCTGCAATAATAACTATAGTCTGAGAGTAAAATTGTTGTATTCATTTTATGATTGAAGTTTTATTAAGAGTAATACATTTACATTTTTGTAGCCAGTAATGTTTTTTCTACTTCATTGGGAAGGTAACAATTAACAGCCCAGTTGATACATTGTAACAACCTCTCACCTCCCCAGCATAGGTGTGTAGGTGTCTGTAAGAAACAATGTTTCAGTGTCATGAAGCTTCCTCTCTCTAGGTTGGGGCTTGAGCCTATGTCCCTGCACATTGCAAAGTGTGTGTTCAACCAGGGGCATCATCACCTGGCCGTCATCTTGGTTTATGTTCCACCTTTGAGTGAGATAATTCTGTATTTGCCTTTATGTCACTCAAATGATGACTTCATGTTCTGACTGAGACATGGCAGAAAAACTAAGTGTAAACAGAAAGATCAAGAGGAAAGGGGTCACAATAGTTTACCAGTCACAAGTCACACAGCCCCCTCTAAGCCTGGCTGGAGTAGTTGGAGAAGTAAGGTTGGGGTGGGTGTGTGTGGAATGCTGTGGGAAGGTGGTAGAGGTCACAGTCAAATATATATTCTAGAAATATATCTTAATTTATTCTTGATGGTTCCTGTCTCATGATGGGCCACTTGAAATGTATGTGGTGCTTTTGTGATTTCCATAGGTGAATATTGGCCTCTGCTACTCAGGCCACAGGCCATGCAAAGGTTTTGGGGAAATGTAAACTGCAGTTCTCAGGCATCCATCATTCAGACAGTAACTAAATAATATAAATTTATGCCACAAGAAGGATATATTATCAGCTCTATAGATCAGGAAAAATAAGAACAGAGAATTGCGTAAAAGCTGTTGGATTGTTAAACTACAGGATTGAAATTAGATAGGCTTTCTAATGTATGGGTCTGTATGACATTTTTTACTCTCTGAACCAAAATCTAGATTTCTTGATTACCAATTACCTCTCTTCTATGTTGCACAGCCATTTTGTGTGTCCAAAACATTTCATTTGAATCAAGCACCACTGAATTCTTGGCTGTATTTCATTGACTATTAAAATGTTTTATTTAATTATTAATGAGAGAGAAAGAAAGAGAGAAAAAAATCAGATATTACCCTGGTACATGTACCACTGGGTACCAGACTTGGGATCTTATGCTTGAGAATTCAGCATTTTATCCAATATTTTATCCCTGAAACTCCTATTTATTCATTCATTCATTCATTCATTCATTCATTCATTCATTCATTCATTCATTTGCCACTATGGTTACTATCAGGATTCTGTACACGCAGGATGACTCCACTGTTCCTAGTAAATTCATTTCTCTTTTCCCCTTTCTTCTTTTTCTTTTTCTCTCATTTCTTCTTTCTGTGCTTATATCTTTCTTTCTTTTCTATTGTCTTCTTTCTCTCTTTTCTCCATAGAAATGTAGAGAAAAGGGAGGGCAAAAGAGAGAACCCTGCACACTGTTTAAACACTCTTGAAGTTTTTTATCCTTCAGAGTGTGACCGGGAGATTGAACCTAAGCAAGCATATGCACATGTACACTCTACCTGGTCTGCCACCATCCCACCCCTGTGTTGTATTTGACTGAATTACGAAGCTATTCACAAAAGCAGTCTATCACTACAGTCTATCACTACTATGATATTAAGATTGTGAATAATAATGCCAATAACATGATTTTATCATTTGCTTATAACTATATCGGAATAAATATGCTGAGTTGTTTTAGATGCACACTCACAAATATGTAAACATTTAAAATAGTTGTCTTAAAAACATAGGAGAAAAAGCCTAACTAAATTATTTCTGTAAATACAGACCTTAACTATTAATCAGGATGCACATAAGATGCTCATTAAATGCATTACATAGTAAGGAAATATAATTTCTGTATTTCATCATTAAGAGTTTTAATCCAGTCAATACATGCAAAGGGTACAATGAAAGTCTATAAACTATAAAAAGTGAATTTAAAAGGGTTTTGATACTGACTTAAGTTTTTGCATTTGTTTTTGTTTTGTGTTTCAACCTTGACCTCCCGTTTCAAGCAGTAGTTCAAAATCATAAAATAAAGCTAATTTCTTGGTTTAATTTTCTTAATTAGAATTTGCTTTCTGAAAACATTTCAAGACATCACCATGTGCAATGCAAAGTAATTAAGGGACTTTTTATTACTATTGCTTCTATAATATGGAAATATCAAAAAATTAATTGAATAATAAATATCACAACAGGGAGACAACATTGTTTGAATATTACCATATTCTTGGCTTGAGTCCCAGAAACCAGTGAACTGATGGGTGTTCTTAACAATATATTTTCCCTAATTTAAAAAAATGTTAATTCTGCACATGAAGTAATAATTTTACCTTCAGAATATACCAGCAATAATTTTATCAAAATCTAAAATTTTCTAGGAAATCTTAAGAATATCATAATATTTATACACATATTCAGCAATATGTGTATACATAAATGTATGAGTTTCACCTGCAAATGTGCACACATTGCAGCAATAATTTCAACATTGTTTCCAACCTTTTGCCACTCCATAATTCTACATACTTGTACTAAATTGTTTCTTTATATTTATTTATTTATAATATTCTCATGTATTTATTTATTTATTTACTGGAGAGAGGCAGAGAGAAATTGAGAAGGGAGAAGGTGATAGAGAATGAAAAGGACAGAGAAACACCTGTAGCCCTGCTTCACCAATCATGCAGCTTTTCCCCTGCAGGTAGAGACCAGGGGCTTGAATCTGGGTCCTTGTGCACTGTAATGTGTGCACCTGGCCCCTATATTTAGAGGAAGTAAGTGATATATTTAGAGGAATCAGTGATATATTATACAGTCTTACATTGTAGTCTACTATTCCCATAATAAAATCAAATCTGAATTTTGTTGCTACTTTTTAAGCATCACCTGACTCAGCTGAGGGAAAAAAAAACATGTATTGGTAAGTTATTATGTCTTTTTCTTCAAATTATTGTGGAATTGGGCTACTCAGTGTAGTTCTATGGGCAAAGATTGGACTGAAAGAAATTGTTGACAATACTCTCAAAATTTGTGGAGCTAATACAATTTAACTGTTTGCTTTTATCATTTGTCCTTATAGGTCCAAAATGGGAGAACACCATAAGTGTTTTGTGGTTGTTTGTTTATTTGCATGCTTGTTCAATTTCATTTATGGTTTTATTTCCACCCAGGTTATCAGCAGAGCTTGGTGCCAGCACTAGGAATCCACTACTCCTGACAGTAACATTCCCCCCTTCTCTCCCCTTTTTTCTTTTATTAGATAAAAGAGATAGAAATTGAGAGGGGAGACACACACACACACACACACACACAGAGAGAGAGAGAGAGAGAGAGACACCTGCAAACCTTCTTCACCATTTGTTAAGTGGCCCCTTGCAGGTAGGGAGCGGGAACTCCAACCTAGGTTTTTGTTCATGGTACTGTGTTCTCTCAATAGGATGAGCCTCGACCTGCCCTAGCCCCACCACAGGATTACTTAATACTTTTACTAAAGTGGAATTTCATCAGTCTCTGTGTTAAATGCCTACGAGCTCATGTACTACTATGAGCTTCATGAGTTGAAGAGGAGGGAGAGACCACATAGGAGCCTGTGCAACATTTGACTTGCACACATAAAGTCCCAAGTTTGAGCCCTACCCTATATATGATATGGTGCAGTGTATCCTTCACAGACTTTTGATTATGAACATTCTCTCTGTCATCTTTGAGGAGATCAACTAAAAGAAAATTGTAAACAGGAAAAAGCATGAAATATAACCTTGATGAGTAGCAACAAGCATAATCTGTGATGGCCCAAGCTGTAAAAGGCTGTATACAAGAGAATTGCTAGCAAGAAGGGAAAAAAAAATGTGACATGTGCAACAAGGCAGACACAACATTTGTGTTATGTCCTGAAGTTTATTCCGGTTCCTTTATGATGACATTCTGTATAAGGATGTAGTGCTTGCAAATGCTTTATGGTATTTTTATGACTCTCCATGTAGTGTTTAAATTACCAACTAAAGCAAAGTATTTGTTTTAAACTTCTCACAGTGGAATAAACCTAACAAACATAAAGTTGTATGAATTTGAGAAAACAGGGAAATTTTAGATTGTGTAAAAATGATCAATATATTTCTGTGAACATGCAATAAGCCATCCTGAAATAACTGTTGTTTACTCAAAATTCCAAAGTAGTACTGATGATTCTACAAAAATACAAATGATCATATCCTGGGAAAAACAGTGCCATGTAACTTATTAAGTCTATAATCTAAGGAAACATCTACAATTTCATATATATGTCTATTTATATGTACTTGCCTCTATATGCCCATAGAATTCTAGAAGTCAAATACTGACTTAAGTTTGTCAAAGTGCTGAAAATTTAAATACAAGCTGGTGATAAGTGGAGGAAGTGAATTCAAGGCTGAGTTTATCAGTGTGAGTCTGGTGACAAAAAAGAATATTGTTAAGATTTGGTATTAGCCTACCTTGGTTTCTAGGACTTCCTGTTGCTATTATCAATATCTTTAAACATATATTCTTCTGCTCCAAGATACTACTCTTTTGATAATCTTGTAATTCATGATGACAGACTTATTTATCAGACAAACCTCTCTTCAAGATAAAGCTAATATACACATATCTTACCCTAAACTTCATGTAGATTTATCTTGAATTTAGACATATTTTTTCTGTATATTGATATTATGCCATATAGCATGTTATCATCACCTGCATATATTCTGTTGTTTTCCTAATCATAGTGAATTCTAATGAGAAAGTTCTCTTTAACTTGTATGCACTACCATTCATAATGTTGTTAATATAATCTACTGCATAGGTAGGTAGGTAGGAAGAACAAAGGGGGTGTCTGGAATGAACATGTAATATTAAGCATTAGCACAAGTTTTGAGCTCAAATTTCTTTACATTAACTATAAGAGGATTCAAGTTCTCACAGTTTGAATGTTCCAGGTGAGGTTGGAGAGATAGCTCATCTGAGCAGATGCCTGTAATGTCATGTGTATAATCCAAGTTTGATCTGCAGTAAGACTTAATAGATTATATGAGATGGAGAAAGTTCTGATTGTGGGAAGACCCCTCCCTCTACCCCTCTCTCTTTCTGAATAAAAATAAACAGGCCAGAAAAGTGAAATGTGTATTTGTGAGGTCTTAGCTCCACAGAAATTTAACAAAAGTGTTAGATGTATTTTACATTTCTTCACAGAATCACAGGTTTCTGACTGATAACCATATTTGAGCTGATGATTTGGTGCAATTACTTTACTGGAAAGTTAAAATAAATAAAAATACAAAAATAGTGTCTGGTGATAGAGCTCACCTGGGAAGCCATGCTTTGCCATGCGAGTGGAGACTCAAGGCTTCCCCCTACCATACTTTGGCAGTGCATCATTGCTATGGTGTCTTTCTATTTCACTTTCATTCTGTCTCTCTCTATCTGATAAGGCAGTGGAGCTCATACAGCAACAACAACAAAAAACAAGATATGTTAAGGATTCATAAACCACTCAAATCTAAGTTAAAATATAAATATCTGATAATGTGGGGTGTACCTGCTGTTTCAAGTAAGGCTTTTTAAAAAATATTTTAATATTTTATATACATATTTAGTTTTAATGAGGAAGAGACAAAGATAGATACAAAAAGAGACCAGAGTACTGCTCAACTATGGCTTCTGGTGATTGAACTTGGGCCTTCAGAGCTTCAATAAAGGAAGTCTTTTGCTTAATCTTTCTGTTATCTACTCTGCCTATTCAAGTAAAGATCTCTCTTATACATCATGGGATTTTGTCTCTGTCTTTACACCTTTATGTTCTCAGATTTTAATTAGTACAGGTCCAGAAAGCTAGTAGGTAAACAGAATTTGCATTCTTTTACTAAGTCTATAAGGAAGGCTTTTTAAGTTGTATATATTTTAGTTATATATATATTATAGTTATATATATATATATATATATATATATATATATATATATATATATATATACCAAACCAAGTAATGTAACATTTCCCCACCTTTGGCAAACATTTTAAATATGAAATTCTTCTAAATTAGAAACATTTTGCTTTAACCCAGGTGTCCAACAACAGATGAGTGGCTGAGCAAGTTGTGGTATATATACACAATGGAATACTACTCAGCTGTAAAAAATGGTGACTTCACTATTTTCAGCCGATCTTGGATAGACCTTGAAAAAATCATGTTGAGTGAAATAAGTCAGAAACAGAAGGATGAATATGGGATGATCTCACTCTCAGGCAGATGTTGAAAAACAAGATCAGAAAAGAAAACACAAGTAGAACCTGAAAAGGAATTGGCATATTGCACCCAAGTAAAAGACTCTGGGGTGGGTGGGTGGAGAGAATACAGGTCCATGAAGGATGATAAATGACATAGTGGAGGTTGTATTGTTAAATGGGAAATTGGGGAATGTTACGCATGTACAGACTATTGTATTTACTGTTGAATGTAAAACATTAATTCCCCAATAAAGAAATAAATTTAAAAAAAACATTAATACCAAATATCTAATTAGTAGCACCTACATTTTTCTATAGTTAACTTTATTAACACAAATATGTGACCAAGGCTAATTAAAAAAAAAAAATCACTTTTTTTTTTTCCTTTTAACCAGAGCACTGCTCAGCCTTGGCTTATGGTGATTCAGGGATTGAACCTGGGACTCTGAAGCCTCAGGCATGAGAATCTCTTTGCATAACCATTATGCTATCTACTCCTGCCCCAAAAATCACTTTTTAAAGTGATCTTATTAAAATAAGATCCCTCACATATGACAAGAAATAGTAAAGTATTACTAACTGGGTAGGTTGAGGAAAACTACTTTCTAGAAAGTCTACTAATATTCTAAATAGCCTTAGGCATGTCTAGGGATCCCTGCCCCAGAGAATGTTAGAATCAACAAAGTAGTCACATCTATTCCAACCTAATGTCTAAAGCCCCAACTTCATCTTCCTAAGTACCTAATCTTTGCTTTTAGACCTACAGGGAAAAAATACAAATTAAGAAAAAAAAAAAAGAAACATTTTGCTTTTTAACCTGACATATAATTGCCCTAATTATAAGCATAGACATTTTTTTTTTTTTTTTTGCACATAAATGTAGTAATGCCACAATCAGGCTGGAAAAAAAGGGCACATACATGATAAAAATAAGGCTTAACTGTTGTGTGATGTAATTGTCTGGAGATGATGTCAGCCTGATGCAACTTGCAAGTGGCCAGAAATCTGGCCTTCTTTGCCTGAGTGCTTGCAGTGATTGGATGACAGGAGGAGAGGTTGGTGCTTGGGAGCGACTGGGGGCTGGGGTCGGGGGATGAGGGATGTGGTTCGAGACTCTAGTTCGAAAGATAGTGTGGGGATGGCTTTTTTCCCAGGATTTGGACACATATAAATTTTAACCTTGCTAGTTACCTTTCTCATGATCTCTTACCCCTGATTTCCTGATCTCTTCTCTGGGACACTGTGAACCCAGCTAGGGTTCCTAGGATCTGCAAGACAGATGCTGACTGCAACTATGAAAACTGAACTCTTGGTAACTGACTCACGTTCTTTCTGGGCCTAGTGTGTTCTCAACACCAGCTGATAACTGCTTATTTTGCAGTCCCTAGATATTTGTCCTTTACCCTTGTATCACCCTTAAAGCCTAGAATTGTTTAAACCCATTCTCAGCTGTTCTGCAGCCAGTTCCTTATGCACCACGCAGCAGCAAAAGTCCTTCTGATTTAATTACAACAAAAATTTGTACATAAATATAGTGTCACAGCCGAGCTGGAAAAAAAGGCACATGCATGGTAAAAACAATCCTTAGCAAATTAAACTTTTGCACATTAGAAAAGTAAAACTCATGCAATAAGTTTCTCTGAAAACACTGGAATTAAATTAGAAAGCTCAAGTAAAAACGTATTTTTATTCCACTGCAATACAGTGCACTAAAATTTGTGTAAAACATGTCTTAGAGGGGAATTTATAGCCTTAATTGAATATATTTCACATTTATTTATCTGTTTCACAGTTTTAAATTTTTTTTTTTATCGTGGGATGTGATATTTCTTTTTTCCCATCAGGGCTATTTCTGGGGCTTGATTTCACATTTTAAGATAGAAAGAGATATGGAGCAGTGTGGGGTATGGTGCAGAGGATAAATTGCCGCACCCTCAATCACGATACCCTGAGTTCAGTTCTCAGCATTGCAAATACCAGAGCTATGCTCTTGTTCTCTCCTTCTCACTAATAAATATATATTAACAGAGAGTAAGAGCTCCCACTGAACTGAAACTTTTGCTAGTGTGTTGAAGACTAGGCTCAAATTTGGATCATGCATGTGATAAAACAGCTGTACAAGCAATGTGAATTATAGTGCAGGTCCCTGTAGTTTTGTATTTGATGCCTCTTTTCAAAGTTTGTATGTGTGTATGGGTGTAGGTTTCTTTTCTAGGTTTTCAGAGATACACTTTCCTATTGATTTTGTACTTTCAGAATTAACTAATAACAAACAAATGATTAGAAGTTTGTGGATGAAAATTATATAAGTAGTTTCAGCTTCTTAATTTGGGAAGATACTAGATAGTATTATGTTAGATGCTAATATGCATTATCAAACTAAGGTACATTGTGTCTTATCTTCTCCTGTAGATGACTCAATCTATATTACAAATGAATGAAGGAAACAGCTGTTTATGCAGACAATTTAATCTATACAATATCAAGGCACGTCTTACTAATGTGACTGAGATCACAAAATAGGGCTCACTAGAAGCCTTATTTTTATTATATCATTATATCGAATAGATGAAACAGGTGTCACTGTACTTCTCCTGTTTTCATTTTGCACAAAGAATCAGTTTTCCTCTTTAGGGTATAATGTGTTAAATAGTTTATTTCTTAAACGTTTCACAGTTACATGTTTTGCATTTGATATTGAAATGTGATATTTTATAATTAGAAAGGTCTTCTATACTCAAATGCTTTTCATTAAATTTTGTATGCAAAGTGCAGTTAAGTTACATTACTCATTGTTTATTTAAGATAAGCAATATATCATGCTAGATTCTTTCAACTAATCAAATTGATCTTGAATTTACTCATAGTGAATGATAATAGAAGATTTCTTTTATTAGTTCAATAACAGAAATAATAAAAATGAGAATCTAAATATTGTATAAAGTTCATTATTAGGTACGTTTTCATTTACTCAAAGTCATAGTTTATATTATTCATATATTTAGTTAGCTTTTACTTTTTAAGAGAAGTAACACACAATTTTAATATGTTAAGTTTTAGGGAGGCATCAACCTTTAATTTAGATGCTGAAAAAGATAAATGTCAGGCAAAGAAGCTGTTAAAATAATCAAAATTTCAATTTATTGAACTATTGATGAAATGAATTTTCTTAAATTTCTCAAAGGATGAACTGATCTGAGTATCATAGGAAATATGCTTAATGAGAAGATCTTTGCTCCTTGGTAATCCACTTATTATCCTTGTCACATCTCAACATGAAAAACAACAACAGTAGCAAACACCTCTTCATTTACTCAGAGGAACAAAAATATATATAAAGACAATTATCAATTTCACCCTTTGTGGTTGGCCTACTACTATTTCCTCAATGAACTCTTCTTACTGCTTTGGTACAGCAGTGAAAATGTGTCACACTGAACATGTGCCTGCCAAATTACTGACCATACCAACACATGTACAGTACTGGGTATTAAACAGGGGGCTCATGATTACAAGTTCTGCACTCAGGAACAAAAACACCTCCATGGTCATTGTTACTGAATTTTAAAATTCTGCTCTTATATTTTAAAATTCACCAGTAATGAGCACCGACTGATGTTTCGACCCCCTAAATTTCTCCTTTAGCCTTTACCTGAATAAAGACAGAAGCCTAGGCCTGTGCTCCTGAATTGAAAGGTCTTCAAAAAGTTGAGGTCACCTGACATTAATCAACTAAGTTACCAAAAGGGAATAAAATTTTTAAAATTAGAATGAGGGTGTTACCTCTGTGGTAGAATACATGCCTCACAAGTTGGATGCTCTGGATTCAGGATTCGACTCCTAGTTTTGCAAAGAACAATTCCCACTAGGAAAAGAGAGAGGCAGGCTGGGAGGATGGATTGACCTGTCAATGCCCATATTCAGCGGGGAAGCAATTACAGAAGCCAGACCTTCTACCTTCTGCATCCCATAATGACCCTGGGTCCATACTCTCAGAGGGTTAAAGAATAGGAAAGCTATTATGGAGGGGATGGGACACGGAGTTCTGGTGGTGGGAATTGTGTGGAGTTGTACCCCTCTTATCCTATGGTTTTGTCAGTGTTTCCTTTTTATAAATAAAATAAAATAAGGGGAAGAAAGAAAAAAAAAGGGGAGAAATGGTTGTAGGTAGTAAAGGAATACAGACAATGTGACCTTGTAATAGTACTGGCAGCAAAACAAATACACAAATTAATGACAATGTTTTAAAATAAATAAAAAAGAATAATTTTAAAGTCCATAAATTAGATGAAAATTTTTTATGATCAGTAGTCTTACTGTGTTAATATTTTGTTAGCTTCCATGTAATTTAATTTTTACATGATATGTATGTACATAACTTAAAAAAGAAAGTGAATATCCAGAGCATCCATAGTTTAACATCCAAAATATATAAAGAACTCAGATGACTCAGTAGTTGACACACACACTCACACACACACACACACACACACACACACACACACACACAGTCAAATGTGATCAAAGAAACTGAATAGACATTCATCCAAAGAAGAAATAGTAATCACCTACAGTGCATGAAAAGGTGCTCAGCATCACTAATAATTAAGGAAACACAAATTAAAACCAGAAATCATTATCTCATACATGCTAATATGAATGCCATCAAATATCAGGTAAACAAATGGTAGAAGGATGTGGAGAACAAAGACCCTTGTGTACCCTTGGTGGTTCTCTTAACTTGTGTGATCACTGTAGATAACCACAGGGAGGACTGGGGAGACAGCATAATGTTTATGCAAAGAAACTTTCATGACTGAGGCTCCAAGATCCCAGGTTCAATCCCAAGCACCACCATAAGCCAGAGCTGAGCAGTACACTGGTCTTTCTTTCCTCTCTTTGTATCTCTCATTAAAATTAATAAATAAAAAAATTAAAAAAGAAAACAGTAGGGAGTGGGACCAGGTGGTGGTGCACCTGGTTAAGTGTGCACAAAACAGTGCACAAGGACATGGGTTCAAGTCCCACGTCCTAGGGAGTCAGGCAGTAGTGCATAGGGTTAAGCACAGTGGCACAGAGCACATGGACCAGCATAAGGATCCCGGTTCGAGCCCTCAGCTCCCCACCTGCAGGGGAGTTGCTTCACAAATGGTGAAGCAGGTCTGCAGGTGTCTATCGTTCTCTCCGTCTCTCTGTCTTCCACCCTCTGTCCATTTCTCTCTGTCCTATCTAGCAACGACGACAACCATAATAACTACAATAATAAAACAAGGGCAACAAAAGGAAATGAATACATATTTTAAAAATTAAGAAATCTTTCTTCTTTGTTTATTTACAGACATCCCTTAATGCTAGGTGTCCATGTAGGGGTGGTGAAAGTAGGGGCGGGAGGTGTACAATTTCCTAAATAAGCTTACCATTTATTCTTTTTAAAAGTAAATTTTCTTAACTCACACACACACAAAAAAATAGTTTTTTTTTTTTTTTGTTAATATAATTTTACTGTTCGGCCTCAATTAATAATGTGATTTCAGATGTAAAAATAAGCACCTTTTGATATATTTTTTAAAAGACATATCTTCATAAGAGAAAGATGAAGGGAACAAAGCACTCTCCTACTCTGAAACATAATTGGTGCTAGTTGATGCAGAACCCTCAGGCATGAAAGTCTTGTGTGCTACCACTGCACTATTTACCAGACCCTTCAAATGATTTATGTATCTCTACTTTATTCCCTTTCATATTTATATAATATATGTTTTCTCTTTCTTTCTTCTACTTTCTTTCTTCCAGAGCACTGCTCAACTGTGGCTTATGGTGTTATGGAGAATTTAAGGGACCTTGGAGCCTTTAGCATTGCAGGCTTTTTACATAACAGTGATGCTACCCCCTTACCATCTGTTTTTTTTTTAAATAATTATTTATTTATTATTTATTCCCTTTTTTTGCCCTTGTTGTTTTATTGTTGTAGTTATTACTGTTGTCGTCGCTATTGAATAGGACAGAGAGAAATGGAGAAAGGAGGTGAAGACAGAGAGGGGAAGAGAAACACCTACAGACCTGCTTCAGTGCTTGTGAAGCTGCCCCCTGCAGGTGGGGAGCCCGGGGCTCAAACCAAGATCCTTACTCCAGTCCTTGTGCTTTGTGCCACCTGCGCTTAATCCTCTGTGCTACCACCTGACTCCTGATCTGTTTTGTTTTTAATATGTTCAACTTTCCTTTAAAATGGTCAAAGTGACAATATGAGATAATAAGACATAAAACTATAATATTATCATGATGTTATTGAGTGTCTAATATCAAAATGATTATTTTGTATTGAAAATTTTTTTAATAAATAGAGATAATCATCATTTCTAGTAACTTCTAGTCTGTGTGTTTAACAAAATGTGTCTTCTCTTATTTTCTTAATTGCTATTTACCTGGTTAGATAATTTTGAAAAATAATGAACAATTTCAAAAGTTACAGTTTATGTTTTAAAGTTTCACATTTTATAATGATTTAGCAAAAAAAAAAAAAAAGTACACTGGCTAGTCAAGGCAGTCTGTCTTCTTTCCCATCTCAGTGGAATGAGCCAGTATTATCAGTAGAAATGTATCTCTCAGGTGTGGTAGAATAGAAAACTAATGATGTACTCCCCAGCATGTAAGGGAATTGTACAATATCAAAAAAATGGTACTTTTCAGGTATTTATGGATTGAACACCACAAAATAAGTATATTGAGCTTCATACTCTCTCTGATATTAAACCAAGTGTTTCCACTGCTGAAAATACAACCTACAAGACCAGACATTCTCTTTTGTTGCTCTGCCATGTTATTAGTATAGTTTTTATGTTGCACTCAGCCAGAGGAGAACCAGAAAGCTGGTATCATATTCCTTATATTGGAATGAAGAATTTGCCTATTGTAAATCATACTTTGAAGTCTGACAATGGGTCAGAATTATACCTAAGTCAATATATAGCTATAAGAAAGGGCAAAAGCAAAGCCTTCAGTTATTGACTCCTTGAAAAGTTCCATTAGTGATATTTTTAAACCTACATTGAGAGACAAATGTCAGTCCTAAACACATTAATTACTGCTATATTCTAAATTAAAGGGACAAAAGATAGCTCTTTGGTAAGGTGTGAAATTTAACAGGAAAGGTTCTTGGATTTGAGTTCCAGCACTAGCTGGGAGCACAATGGATGGCCTTGGGGGAACTCTATGGATGGTAGATTATTATGATGTTTCTCCTCTGTTTTTGTCTCTCCCTCTTTCTCCTCTCTCTCTAAAATAGAACAAGATAATTCAAGAAAAATATACTGAGTGGTAATACAGCACATATTTGAGGACTCAGACATGACATAAACTATATACAGTATTCAACTGAGAGTGACTTAAAGGAAAGTGACTTGTTTTGTATTCCCTAGCACTTTGATTTCATTTCCTACTTTCTTTTCTCTTTCTCTCTTTGTTCCTCTCCTTTCCTTTTATATTTTTTTAATACAACACTGGGAAATAAACTTTTGTTTGCATTCAAGCCAAATTAATAACAATAATAATAAACATTATTATTATTTAGAGACAGAGAGGAGAAATAGTACAAAACTGTTTTACACTTCTCTAGTGTGCTCCATAGTGCTCCCACCTGGTGCTGGCATTCAAGACTTTGTACACACATACTTTACTGAGCTAGCTATTGCCCATCCCTTTATTCTCTAATTTTGACATATTATAAATGCATTTTCCCTACTGAGAATTGGTTTACAGTACTATATGATCAACTGTGTCTTTTAATAACTTCTTATTTTTAATAGAAGAACAATATATAGAGAAAGATACAGAGGGATAGAATAGATCACTTCACAGTTCTGGCTTATTATGCTGTTAGGAACTGAACCTGGAGATCAGAGCCTGAGGCATGAAAGGCTTTTGTATAACCATGATGTTGTTTCACCAGTCCATATAATATGTCATATAAGACATATAATATGTCTTCAGTGTCTGGGTTCCATGTGTCTTAGTGTAATTTTGAAAGAAATATATTATGTATAAAAATATATTTGCAAAGAAAAAAATAAAAAATATTTTTGCATATAGAATTTGCATTCAGAACCACTAGGTATTTTATTCAGAATTACTTTATGCATTAATTTATTTTTCTATATTTAGCTTTTCTTCTATTTAGGTGACAATAATTTATTAAGAAATAATTTTTAATAATATCATATGGAATTTCTACTTAAGAATGATACATAAATCTTACAGAATATTGATTTTTTAGTAAAGAAAATTTATTGTTTAAAGAACATCATTTCTAGGCCTATATATTTATTTTCCCTCTGTAAAAACATATTTCATTATACCAAAGAAACACAAAACATTCTATTTAAATTATGTTTTATAATATATGCTATACATAGAATGCAATATATATATATGAATATATGAAATAAAACAATAGAAAGTAAAGAAAAAAACTACATTTCAGGCTCTCTACAAAAAAAAAAACCATTTATTCAAGCACACCAGTAAGTTCTTAAAAAGAAAATCTTTTATGTGCTAATTAAAGTAGCAAACTTCACAACTTGAGTTATTTAGCTCATTTATTTCCTGACTTCTTTATTTCAAGTTAAATACTTCTAAGGTAGGTCATATAATTCAATGACCTTTAAAGTCAAATTGAAATATTTTATTTTACTGCTTTTCTTTATCTCTTTTTTTTTGTCACCACATGCAGCCTATAAATACCAGTAGAATTAATTGCCTAATTACAGGGAATAAAAACATTTCCTTCTGAAAGGTTTCAAATGTGTATATCCTGCTGTGGAGATTTTGCTTGACTATCTGACCTATGTAGTCTGAACTTCTTAAAGAAAGAGAATTAAGAATATATTTTGGAGCAACTTTTAACTTGATAATGAATGCAAAAGGACTGCTCTATAATTTTGTATTCTTTTATGTTTGAAACACTAAATCTGAAACTATTTTACTGTTTAATCTTTAACTATAACTATTATATATGCTCTTTAACAAGTCCCATCATGTGAGTTTTTTCTCTATGCAACTTAATAATATAGCAGAAAAGCAGGAACAAAAAATTACTAGTTATTGTTAGATTATAATGCAATGTGCTATTTCCCAGGAAAGTATTTGATGAGCTTTATTTATATGTTTTAAAAAGAAACTATATACTAAGTGATACTCAGACTTCCCTTTACTATATTCCTTGAAGAAATAAATGGTGTTAGATATGTTTCTAATTATTTCACCTTCTAGGTAGTCTTGTTTTCTCAGGGTTTAGTAGGGTCCAGGTATATGTAATATAGTCATATCAATATTATATGGTCATACTTCAATGATTAGATGCAAAGTCACAGAATAAAAAGCGGTAGTATATAATATCACAGGAATACAGAAGCAAGAACGATTATTGTAGTTAATTTGTGAGGATAGATGGAACTCTGACCCGAATTTTAGTTCAGATTGTAAAACCAAGGGATATTAAAAGGTTTATTTTCTTAAGTTCTTTACTGTTGTTACATTTGGCACCACAGTGCAGGTTCTTGGGCATGTCTTATGGAGTTTGCAAGGTTTTGTTTTTCTATTAGCTTTAAGGAAGAAAATAAGGGAGCATAATTGGATTGCTATGATGTGGGATAGAAGAGGAGGAAGGAATCAAGATTATAAAAATTGTCAATAATAACAAACTTTGATTCAGATATCCATTTGTAAAGTACACAAATCCTGGAGTTATTTTGCCCAAAGGAAAAACTTAGATATAATATTTTGTTATTGGCTCAGTCTTAGCAGATGGCTACATTATTGTTAGTAACACAAGATTCTCTAATTATAAGACTGTAGCTGTTGTCAATTATTGCCAAAACATTGAATGTCTGCATGACTTTGTTCTAATGAGCTGATCTGTGAGTCACTCTCACAGTCATTCAAAGACATCTTCTGTAAGGAGTGAAAAACATCCACTATACAGTGACCTCACCATGTTCAACAGTGTTACTTCAAACTCTGCTGGTCTCAAGAAATTAACCATAAGTCAAGATTTCTAGAGAGGGGTAACTATTTCTAACATTTTAACAGGAACTTAAGAAAAAAAGAGCTGAGTATTCCTACACATTTAAAATCTGAGTGAAAGCAAGCAACAAAACAAAGTGGTCCTACTCCTTCCACCTATCAACAGCATGGGACTGCAGACAGAGTAAGTTTTTTTTCCCCTCCATTTTGTGGGGGATTAATGACTTACAGTTTTGTTATTGGCACAAGGGTATACCAAATTCCAAGGCTCTCTTCATCCTCTCCCAAAAAATAAAATCAGCCATTAAGAAAAATTAATCATATAGGTGTTTATAAATTGAGAAAATAATTTATGAATACAGATTAGACATGGATTCTTCTTCCCTCTGTAAAATAAATTATTACAGGCTCAAGGTGAATCCTCAATGGAATTTAGTTTGTTAAAGCAGTTCAGGTGTGATAAAATCAGAAGGGGGAATGGAGGATTACTAAATGGTATTTGAGACCTATGGAGGACTAGGATGGTAGTTTTGTTGAGGGTAAAACAGGGATAATTGTCTTGAGGAAATTAGAAAATGTATCCTATTGACAACAAAAACATGTAAATCAACATTTTTCTAAATAAATTGATATTGACATTGAAATAAAAAGTGTCAGTTTATGGTAACAGAAATGTATGACAAACTTAAGAAAAGTGATTGTAGAGTTATATGGAAAGTCAAACAGGAGAAAAGTTTACAGTACTAGAAAGTTGGTTCTGTTGATCATAAAATACCAGAACCATTAAATTAAACTCAAATCAATAGAAAAATTAACCAGTATAGACCAAGCATTTTTATGTGAACATAAATTTCAAAGATTTTGCATAGAACTGTTTACTAAGTACTGAAACTAACAGTATGGATTGGTACTTTCTATATATTTTTTTATTAGTGATTTAATAATGATCAACAAGATTATGGGATAAGAGGGGTACAATTCCATACAGTTCTCACAACCAGAGTTCCACCTCTTCCATTGTAATTTTCCCTGTTTTTTTTTTAAATCCCTGTGGAAGTATGGGACAAAATTCTTTTTTAAATTTTAATTAATTAATTAATTAATTTTTCCTCCAGGGTTATCTATCTCTGGGGCTCCGTGCCTGCACCATGAATCCACTGCTCCAGGAGGCCACTTTCCCTCATCTTTATTGCCCTTGTTGTTGTAAGGGACAAAATTCTTTATGGAGTGCAAGAAGGTGAGAGGTCTGGCTTCTTTAATTGCTTCTCCACTGGATATAGGCATTGACAGATTGATCCATATCCCCAGCCTGTTTCTATCTTTGCCTAATGGGGTAGGGCTCTGGAGAGGTGAGGTTCCAAGTTGAATTGGTGAGGTCGCCTGCCCTGGGGAGTCCGTTTGACATCATGGTAGCATCTGCAATGTAGTGGAAGAATATTGGAGCTGGATGGTTGACATCATAGGCCCGGTGTCTCTGGACACAATCCAAAGTGAAACATGTCAAGGTGGCACTGGTTGCATTGAGTTGGTTGATATCTGTAAATTCAGTATCAAATTGTATGGATCGAAAGAAGTGTGAAAGAAAAATGAAAAAAAGGGAGGAAGGAAGGAAGGAAGGAAGGAAGGAAGGAAGGAAGGAAGGGAGGAAGGAAGGAAGGAAGGAAGAGAGAAAGAAAGCCCCAGAGGCACCAGGATTGTAAGACAAATATAAGCCTTACAGAGAATGAAGAAGATTCCTTGCTGTCTAGGGAAAGAGATTAACACTCACAAATAGCCCCCGAAAGATCTTTTGTTTGCTGAAGAAGAGAACTACATCATATTATCTCCTCTTTTAAGAGACTTGAAATACTGATACTTTCTTACAAAGAAAATATGTAGAGTGGAAGAATTATGTTTGAAGTGGTGCTGATGTAGAAGTGTGAAGTATTAAACAAATACCAAAATAACACCCTAGCATCAAGTGGTATTTCTGTCTTTTAAGGTTTAGCAATACGTATCATTTATACCTCTCTGGGATATATGTATACTTTTAGAAATAACAAACATGAATAACAATAATACGCTACTTCTATTGTGTTAAGGGCCAAGAAATTAAACAAAACCAAAGTTGTAGATGATATAATCTATTTGACTCGTCAAGATTAAAATGTTGAATGCTATTTGAATAAACGTTAAAGGATACACTCCCACCTAGTGGTAAAAATGTGTGGCTCAGAGGAAACCATATTGATCTTTGAAAATACCATACTGAGATTTGAATGCTTTATGGTTAAGTGAGGTGTATTGCAAACTAACATAGTTGTGCATGGGTTAGGTTTTTAATTGATGTACACTTCATTCTATTTATTTTATCAGTTCATATATTGTCACAAGTAGGAAATAGATATTATAGATGTGATTCTACAAAAAAAAAACCTGATAAACCAGTTTCCTTACAGAATAACTAAAAAGTTCTTTTTTATTTTTTTGCCATTTCACAATTATGATAAGTGAGAAAAGTACAGATCTTATTATATTTTTAATGCAAGGAACATACATTAATTATATTTTGCCCACATGACTTATCAACTTGAAAAGGCATTAGTTTAACATAACACACATAGAAAGAAAATTAAATGCCCTAAAGAAAATTTCGTCTTAGAAATAAAATATGCAGGGGCTGAGTGGTGATGCAGCTGGTGGAGTGCACCATGTTAACAACGTGCAAGGACCTAGGTTCTAGTCCTTAGTCCCCACCTGCAGGAGGAAAGTTTTACAAGTGGTGAAGCAGTGCTGCAGGTGTCATTCTAGCTCTTTCCCTCTCTATTACCCCCTTTCCTCTCAATGTCTGGCTGTCTCTATTCAATCAATCAATCAATCAATATAATACTACTAACATAAAGAAAATATGCATATATTACTAAAATTTAAAAGGGCTATACTAAGATTATTAAGACATTACTTTTTAAATAATTAAAGATAGACTATTATATTAGTATATTTTCTATATTAAATAATATATTCTATACCAAATAAAAGAAATTCACATCTTTATGGATGCTGGTTACTGTGAATGTATATATGTATATTTTATAAGACATGTCATCATTTTGTTAGATTTTCATGTGATAGTCATTATGGGCAGATGCAAGCCTAGTGTTATATGAAAATAATATATACCTTCCTGAATACTTCTGCTAGGTGCTTGATAAATTATTATTACTATTCATTTTTATTTATTAATGAAAAGGAAACATTGACATAACTATAAGATAAGAGAGGTACAGCTTCACACAGTTCCCACCACCAGACCTCAGTATACCATCCCCTCCATTGATAGCTTTCTTAATTCTTTTTTTTTTTATTTTAATTTAAGAAAGGATTAATTAACAAAAACATAGGGTAGGAGGGGTACAACTCCACACAATTCCCACCGCCCAATCTCCATATCCCACCCCCTCCCCCGATAGCTTTCCCATTCTCTATCCCTCTGGGAGCATGGACCCAGGGTCATTGTGGGTTGCAGAAGGTAGAAGGTCTGGCTTCTGTAATTGCTTCCCCGCTGAACATGGGCGTTGACTGGTCGGTCCATACTCACAGTCTGCCTCTCTCTTTCCCTAGTAGGGTGTGTCTCTGGGGAAGCTGAGCTCCAGGACATATTGGTGGGGTCTTCAATCCAGGGAAGTCTGGCCGGCATCCTGATGACACCTGGAACCTGGTGACTGAAAAGAGAGTTAACATACAAAGATAGCTTTCCTATTCTTTACCCCTCTGCGAGTATGGACCCAAGATCATTGTGGAATGCAGAAGGTTGAAAGTCTGGCTTCTGTAATTGCTTCCCCACTGAACATGGGCATTGACAGGTCAATCCATACTCCCAGCCATACTCTCTTAAATGAATAAATTATTGACTAATTATTAAATTAGTAAATTAATAATTATTATTAAATTATTCATAAATTATTGATTCTAAGTAGTCAGTTCTATACTTAGAGTTTTACTTTTAAAATCATAATTTTTTCATAAATCATAAGAGAGATAAGAAAATCATAAGAGAGATACATCTTTCTCATTGTATCTCTAATAATATAAAACAAACTACATTTTATAAAAAATTTAATATAGGTTTATCATCAGTGTACAATGTGTTTCAAAGATACATATGCCTAGATGAAATTAACAAGGTTGTTATAAATATCATCTCCTTCTAAATTAACCCTAATAAGGATTATGGATTATAATAACTTAATTTTATCAGTCATATAATCAAAGTAATTAATCTTTCATATATATAAACATGGAATGATTTAGGAATTACTCAAATAATATGAAATATCATTTAAAATATTATTTTGTGTTTTCATTTATCTAACATGCTGGTAAAAAACAGTTCAATTATGTATATTAAGCAATTTTAACTTGATTAAAATGATACAAAGTGTAAAATAATTTGGCCCTAAAGTAAGATTTTTATAAATGATTAAAAGTCTCTATTGAATTGAACAGTTTTGTTGTGTTTAGCTTTCTGTTTGCTTACAGTTTATTTTGGTAAATTAATTTCTGAAGATAGATATATTAAGATTCTTAGGAAAGTACAACCTATCATATATTTAAACACCATTTTTACTAATTTGATGTACTTACAGTAAAATTAAATCAAGTAAGATGAATAGTATTTAATAGTAAATATTTTAAGTCCACAGAGATTTCTTTTTATTCTCTGTATTAATTTTATAGGAGAAGGAAGATAAGTTTTTGCTTTTGCTATGCAAAGTAATATGTTCGATCAGCATCATTTATGTAAATAAATAGTTAAATAAATGAATAAGAAGTTCCATTAATTAAATGGCCAAATTACCTAACATCTTATTTAAAAATTATTCAAAAGATCATTTTAGGTAGTATATGAGAGATAAAAACCGCCTACTACATTTTTTATGTATAATTTCATTTCTCTCTTTAAAGAATTTAGTTATTCATTAATGAGAAAGGTAGGAGGAGAGAGAAAGAACCAGACATCACTCTGGTACATGTGCAGCTGGGGATTGAACTCAGGACCTCATGCTTGAGAGTTCAATGCTTTATCCACTGCGCCACCTCCCAGACCACTATAATTTCATTTCTCCGAGACTACTTTTTCATTTTATTTTCAGAGAGCGATCATAGGGGGACTGGTTGTTGGCTCAGTGAGTTAAGCACACAAAGTACGAAGCTCAAGGGCCTGTTCAAAGAAAAGTTCGAGCCCCTAGCTCCTCACCTGCAGGGTGGATACTACACAAGCATAGAAGCAAGTCTGTAGATGTCTCTGTTTCTTTCCCCCTCTTTATCTTCCCCTCTTCTCTCAGTTTCTCTCTGTCCTATGCAAAAAAAAAAAAAAAAAAAAACGGCTGCAGGGGCAGTGAATTGTGGGTTAGGCACTGAGCCACAGAGATAGCTCTGGAGGCAAAGTGTAAAATAGCATAATGGTCCTGCAAAGAGACTCTCATGACTGAGGCACCAAAATTCCAAGTTCAGTCCCCTGCACCACCATAAGCCAAAGCTAAGCAGTACTCTGATAAAAAAAAAAAAAAAAAAAAAGAAAAAGAAAAAGAAAAAAGAAAGAAAGGAAGGAAGGAAGGAAGGAAGGAAGGAAGAAAACAAAGAAAGGTAGAAATAAAGGGGGTGGGAAAGAGAGAGAGAGAGAGAGAGAGAGAGAGAGAGAGAGGAGAGAGAGCACCTGAGCTTCCCTTGGGTCCACGGTAATACATCTGATGCCAGGGTCAGAACCTAGGCTGTGTGCACTGCAAAGCACACACACTATCTTAGGTGCACTATCTTCTGGCATGCAGCACATTGCTTTCTAAAAATACTAAAGAGAATAGTTTTACTTTTCCATATTATGAGTTCAAAATCCTGGTAATCGCAAAATACACCATACCATTTGTGACATTTTACCATTTTGAAAGGAATAACATATAAATTTCATTTAATTGGAGCCTTGTGGTCTGGAGGTCCTAAATTCAATATCCACCATGAGCCAGAGATGAGCATTACTCTGGTAAAAAAGAAAAAAGTAAAAGATAAATAGGTAAATAAATTGTTTTTATAAGAATTAAAGCAGAATCTGACTGAGTTTGGAGTATGGCATCAAAGTAAAAATCTCTGAGTGTATGGTGAGGGTAGATGTTCAGCTTCATGGCGGGGAGGGGACAGACCTTTGGAGGTGGTGGGAATGGTGTTGATATACATTCAAAAAGAAAAACAAGGTTCGAACCATGGCTCCCCACCTGCAGGGGAGTCGCTTCACAGGCTGTGAAGCAGGTCTGCAGGTGTCTGTCTTTCTCTCCTCCTCTCTGTCTTCCCCTCCTCTCTCCATTTCTCTCTGTCCTATCCAACAACGACGACTACAACAATAAAACAAGGGCAACAAAAGGGAATAAATAAATAAAATAAAAATATTTAAAAAAAGAAAAAAAATTTAAAAAATTAAAGTAATTATTAAGTGACTAAATGCATAACTGAATATTAAATATTAAGGAACAATATTAAATTCAGTTATCTAAATAAGAACGTTGGCCTAAGAACACTATTTATCTGCTAATGAGGAAATGTTTGTCAATGTTCCATAATACATATCAAATTTAATATCCTATAAACTTAAGAAATATTGTGATTTATAACATATATTTTGGTCATTCAGTACTCATATATACTTGGTCCTCACCCACATTTTCTGGTCCATGCTTCCCCTCAAATCTCTTGAATTTATGAGGTGTTGAAATTAGCTGAAGATATCTGGAAGGCGTCTTCTATTAAGTTAATGAAGTGATTTGCAGGAAGCCTAGTAATCCAGTCAGAACCTCCTGGGAAGGTTTAATTGCCAATGACCAATAATCTAATCAAGTATGCCTAAATGATAAACCCTCTTAAAATCCCCACACTGGTTTCAAAGCTTCTGGATTGCTGGATGTGTGGTCTTTGGAGAGAATGGCACCCAGAGAAAATAAGGAAGGTCTTTCTTCCTGCCTTGATCTGTGCAAATCCTCCATCCATTCCTGAGTTGCAGCCTTTGAAATGAAACAATGACCTAGTGAGTAAATAAATGGGTCTCCTGATCTGTGTGAGTCACTTTAGCTGAAAATCAAGCCTGAAGAGGGGATCTGAAATATAGGTAACTCCCTGGGCTTGTAATTATTATGGAATTATTATCTAGGGAGATTGAGCACTTGACCTCTAGAATATGATGCTATCTCTTAATAGAGTTTTACAACTAAACTCACTTGAGTTGAATTCTCACACACCCTGTTAGTGTCTAAGATTTTGCCAATTGGTGTGGGAAGCCCACACATATGTGCTGAAATTACATTGCAGAAGCCTGGCATCGAGCTTCAAGGATAATTGTCAACATAGTAATCCAGAAAATTGTGAACGTTGATGGAATTTCTTCTGTTTATCAATTTGTCTTATGACAGAGAAAACACATATAAAAAAACTATATAAAATGGATGAATTTTCTGTATTTCATCTATTTTGAATCAGTGTAAAAACTTGCTTAAATTATGATCAAAGAGGTAATTTGTAGGATGACCTTCAAATTTTTATAAATTGTTGTTTCTAAAATCTATATAAAAAATCTACCTCTATTGTCCTTTATGGCTTTCATATTATCTTGGACTTTTCATACTGAGGAATGTCTATGCAAGGAGAAGATTTGTTTCTCTATAAGACTGAATTATTTTCACCAGAAAAATAATCAATGTGTTAGTTATTAAGCCATTATTAATGTCTAATTTTTAATTCTTAATTTTTTGTTATAATCATATTGGTAAAAGATGCAAAAAATTATTTAGTGAGCCATCTTTAGCATGCATAGACCAGTTTTAACTTAATAGGCCTTGAATGTGTAATGGACTGATTTCTGGAATCTTTCAATAAAACTATTAACAATTTTAAAAGACTCTGGCTTCTGGAACTGCTTCTTTGCTGAACATGGGTGTTGGTTAGGTCTATCCATACTCCTAGCCTGACTCTCTCTTTCCCTAGTGGGGCAGAGATCTGGGGGAGGCAGGGCTCAAGGACACATGGTGGGATACCTCTGCCCAAGGAATTCAGGTTGGCATCATGGTATTATCTGGAACATGGTGGCTGAAAAAGTGTTAAGATATAAAGCAGAACAAATTGTTGACTAATCATGGACCTAAAGGCATAAATATTGTAGATGAAGATTGTGGTCTCTATTTTAGAAAAAGCTAGTAGATCTATTTTAGGTATATTCCAGAGAGTCCATGACTTTTCTATCTTTTGTAGTATTTTAAATTTTGATATATGGTGAGTTTCCACATAATTTTAGGATGGGATATTTTTTGTTTAAGTAGAGTCCTCATGGAAATTAACTATACATTTTAAAAACTTTAGCATGGTGCCTGGTAGATAGCAAAATTAGGTTATAAAAATACTTTCATGTCTAAGGTTTCTGTTTAGACATGAACCAACTTCAGGTACCTCAAACATCTATTTAATTGTTGCTCTTTAACATCAAGACTAGGATCAGAATTAAAGAATTATCATCTCCTATCCACCTTAACACTAGCTTTTAAAGTATTTCCTTTTTTTTTAAAATTTTACAAACACATTTTCCAAACTCATCATTTAACTTATTTTTACTTAAGATAGCCAGTATACTCAAGACACCAATAACTATCATGTGATATAAAAATATTCTTTAGGAGCAAAACATAATTACATAATAATTTTCTTTAAAAAAATTATTTATAAAATGGAAACACTGACAAGTCCATAGGATAAGAGGGGTACAACTCCACACAATTCCCAACACCAGAACTCTATATCCCCTCCCCTCCCATGAAAGCTTTCCTATTCTTTATCCTTCTGGGAATTTGGAACCAGGATCATTAAA
This sequence comes from Erinaceus europaeus, assembly GCF_950295315.1. Classification (NCBI taxonomy): domain Eukaryota; kingdom Metazoa; phylum Chordata; class Mammalia; order Eulipotyphla; family Erinaceidae; genus Erinaceus; species Erinaceus europaeus. The sequence goes on from NC_080175.1 coordinate 65,208,087, forward strand.
GTATGCAGAAGGTAGAAGGTCTGGCTTCTGTAATTGAATATGGGCATTGGCAGGTCGATCCATACTCCCAGCCTCTCTCTTTCCAGAGTGGGGCAGAGATCTGGGGAGGTAGAGCTCCAGGACACATTGGTGGAGTCATCTGCATGGGGAAGTCAGGTTGGTATCAGGGTAGCATCTGGGTCCTGGTGGCTGGAAAAGAGTTAAGATATAAAGCAGAACAAATTGTTGACTAATTATGAACATAAAGGCAAGAATATTGCAGATGAAAATTTGGGGTCTCCATTTTGGCAAAAGCTAGTAGGTCCATTTTAGATATATTCTATGGGGACCTTGATGCCCTAGTCTTCTCATTTTAATATAGAGGACATACTGCTTATTCATTCTTAAAATTTAAAGCCTACTGAATTTCTTATGAGCATAGATAAGATTTGAAAACAGGAAAAGGTTTTGAAAAAATTGTCAGCTTATAAGTAGTTTATCATTTCAAGTGATATAAAAATAATTGTTATGATGGTAGTTCATTTTGCCTTATTTAACTGGTACATATGTTTATTTGAGTATGTTTAATATGACAATAGACATGGAGAAAGAAATAAGTCTTGGTGATTCTGCAAATGTTCATAGAATGAAAAAATGACCAATTTTCAGGTATGTCTGCTTTCATTCTTTTTATAGTTTACTATGCTAAGTGCTTGCATCAGTTGTTGTTGACTAAAAAGGAAGAAATAAAAAATGAAATATGATGAATTACTTTGAATTTAAGGAAACTTGATAGTAAACAGATTTATTACTTAAATTATATTGGGACAGCTCAATACTAGTGAGTATGTTCTTTTTATGGAGCTTGATATCCGTATTTTTTGTTTTGTTTTGTTTAATTTACTCGTCCTTAATAGTTCATTAAAAGATTGTAAGAAAATTAACATTCAAAAGTCAGTGGCATTCCTCTATGTAAACACTAAGTTAGAAGAAATTGAAATCCAGAAATCAATTCCTTTTACTATAGCAACAAAAACAATAAAATATCTAGGAGTAAACCTAACCAAAGAAGTGAAAGACTTGTATACTGAAAATTATGAGTCACTACTCAAAGAAATTGAAAAAGACACAAAGAAGTGGAAAGATATTCCATGTTCATGGGTTGGAAGAATTAACATCATCAAAATGAATATACTACCCAGAGCCATCTACAAATTTAATGCTATCCCAATCAAGATCCCAAGCACATTTTTTTAGGAGAATAGAAAAAATGCTACAAATGTTTATCTGGAACCAGAAAAGACCTAGAATTGCCAAAACAATCTTGAGAAAAAAGAACAGAACTGGAGGCATCACACTCCCAGATCTCAAACTGTATGATATGGCCATTGTCATCAAAACTGCTTGGTATTGGAACATGAATAGACACACTGACCAGTGGAAAAGAATTGAGAGCCCAGAAGTGAGGCTCCACACCTATGGACATCTAATCTTTGACAAAGGAGCCCAGACTATTACATGGGGAAAGCAAAGTCTCTTCAACAAATGGTGTTGGAAACAATGGGTTGAAACATGCAGAAGAATGAAACTGAATCACTGTATTTCACCGAATACAAAAGTAAATTCCAAGTGGATCAAGGACTTGATGTTAGACCACAAACTATCAAATACTTAGAGGAAAATATTGGCAGAACTCTTTTGGGCATAAATTTTAAAGACATTTTCAATGAAATGAATCCAATTACAAAGAAGACTAAGGCAAGTATCAACCTATGGGACTACATCAAATTAAAAAGCTTCTTCACAGCAAAAGAAACCACTACCCAAACCAAGAGACCCCTCACAGAATGGGAGAAGATCTTTACATGTCATACATCAGATAAGAGTTTAATAACCAACATATATAAAGAGCTTGCCAAACTCAACAAGACAACAAATAACCCCATCCAAAAATGGGGGGAGGACTTGGACAGAATATTCACCACAGAAGAGATCCAAAAGGCTGAGAAACACATGAAAAAATGCTCCAAGTCTCTGATTGTCAGAAAAATGCAAATAAAGACAACAATGAGATATCACTTCACTCCTGTGAGAATGTTATACACCAGAAAAGGTAACAGCAGCAAATGCTGGAGAGGGTGTGGGGTCAAAGGAACCCTCCTGCACTGTTGGTGGGAATGTAAATTGGTCCAACCTCTGTGGAGAACAGTCTGGAGAACACTCAGAAGGCTAGAAATGGACCTACCCTATGACCCTGCAATCCCTCTCCTGGGGATATATCCTAAGGAACTCAACACATCCATCCAAAAAGATCTGTGTACACATATTTTCTTGGCAGCACAATTTTTAATAGCCAAAACCTGGAAGCAACCCAGCTGTCCAACAACAGATGAGTGGCTGAGCAAGTTGTGGTAGCTATACACAATGGAATACTACTCAGCTGTAAAAAATGGTGACTTCACCGTTTTCAGCTGGTCTTGGATGGAACTGGAAAAAATCATGTTGAGTGAAATAAGTCAGAAACAGAAGGATGAATATGGGATGATCTCACTCTCAGGCAGAAGTTGAAAAACAAGATCAGAAAAGAAAACACAAGTAGAACCTGAAATGGATTTGGCATATTGCCCCGAAATAAAGACTCAGGGGTGGGTGGGTGGGAAGAATACAGGTCCATGAAGGATGATAAATGATATAGTGGGGGGTTGTATTGTTAAAAGGGAAACTGGGGAATATTATGCATATAAAAACTATTGTATTGGCTGTAGAATGTAAAACATTAATTCCCCAATAAAGAAATAAATTTTAAAAAAAAGATTGTAAGAACAGCCATTCTCATCTCAAACACAATAGATTTTAAATTAAATAAAGTAATAAAAGATAGGCAAGGACATTACATAATGATTAGAGGATAAATCAGCCAAGAATACTTAACACTTATAAACATCTATGCACCCAATGAGGGACCATATAAATACATCAAGCACCTACTGAAAGAATTTCAAAAATACATCAATAGTAATACAATAATAGTGGGAGACTTCAATACCCCACTCTCACACTTAGACAGATCAACAAAGCAGAGAACCGACAAAGATACAAGAGAATTGAATGAAGAGATTGACAGACTAGACCTCTTGGACATTTTCAGACTCCTCCACCCAAAAAAACTGGAATACACCTTCGTTTCAAATCCACATAACACATACTCAAGGATAGACCACATGTTAGGCCAAAAGACAACATCAATAAATTCAAGAACATTGAAATCATCCCAAGTATCTTCTCAGAACACAGTGGAGTTAAAACTAACATTTAACAACAAACAGACAATTATTAAAAGTCACAGAATTTGGAAACTAAACAACATACTCCTTAAGAGCCACTGGGTCAGAGATTCACTCAAACAGGAAATTCAAATGTTCCTGGAAACAAATGAAAATGAAGACACAACCTATCAAAATATTTGGGACACAGCTAAAGCAGTACTGAGAGAGAAACTTATAGCCATACAATCATATATTAAGCACCAAGAAAAAGCTCAAATGAACGACCTTACTGCACACCTCAAGGACTTAGAAGAAGAGGAACAAAAGAACCCTAAAGCAACCAGAAGGACAGAAATCACTAAAATTACAGCAGAAATAAACAACATGGAAAATAAAAGAACCATACAAAAGATCAATGAAGCCAAATGTTGGTTCTTTGAAAGATTAAACAAAATTGACAAACCCCTAGCCAGACTCACCAAACAAAAAAGAGAGAAGACTCAAATTAATAGAATTGTAAACGATGCAGGAGATACCACAACTGACACCACAGAAATCCAGAGAATCCTGCGAAACTTCTATGAAGACCTATACGCCACCAAGCTAGAGAATCTGGAAGAAATGGAATAATTCCTAGAAGCATATGGCCTTCCAAAACTGAACCGAGAAGAACTACAAAACCTAAATGCACCAATCACAGACAAAGAAATTGAAACTGTTATTAAGAACCTCACCAACAACAAAAGTCCTGGACCAGATGGCTTCACAAACTAATTATACAAAACTTTGAGGAAACACTTAGTACCCATACTTCTGAAGCTTTTCCATAAGATTGAAGAAACAGGAATACTCCCTCCCACCTTCAATGAAGCCAACATCACCCTGATACCAAAAGCTGATAGGAACAAAACAAAAAAGGAAAACTACAGACCAATATCTCTGATGAACATAGATGCAAAATATTAAACAAGATCTTGTCAACTAGATACAACATATCAAAAAGATTGTTCATCACGACCAAGTGGGATTCATCCCAGGAATGCAAGGCTGGTTCAACATCCATAAGTCAATCAATGTCATTAACCACATCAATAAAAGCAAAGCCAAAAACCACATGATTATCTCAATAGATGCAGAGAAAGCCTTTGACAAAATGCAACACCCATTCATGCTCAAAACTCTACAAAAAATGGGAATAGATGGGAAATTCCTCAAGATAGTGGAGTCTATATATAGCAAACCTACAGCCAACATCATACTCAATGGAGAGAAGCTGAAAGCATTCCCCCTCAGATTGGGGACTAGACAGGGCTGTCCACTGTCACCGTTACTCTTCAACATAGTATTGGAAGTTCTTGCCATAGCAATCAGGCAAGAGAAAGAAATCAAAGGAATACAGATTGGAAGGAAAGAAGTCAAGCTCTCACTATTTGCAGATGATATGACAGTATACATAGAAAGACCTAAAGAATCCAGCAGAAACTACTGGAAGCTATTAGGCAATATAGCAAGGTATCAGGCTACAAAATCAATGTACAAAAATCAGTGGCATTTCTTTATGCAAACACTAAATCTGAAGAAGAAGACATCCAGAAATCACTCCCATTTACTGTTTCAGCAAAATCAATCAAATACCTAGGAATAAAGTTGACCAAAGAAATGAAAGACTTGTATGCTGAAAACTATGAGTCGCTACTCAAGGAGATAGAAATTGATACCAAGAAATGGAAAGATATCCCATGCTCATGGATTGGAAGAAGAAATATCAAAATGAACATTCTCCCCAGAGCCATATACAAATTTAATGCAATACCCATCAAAGTTCCACCAAGCTTCTTTAAGAGAATAGAACAAACACTACAATCATTTATCTGGAACCTGAAAACACCTAGAATTGCCAAAACCATCCTAAGGAAAAGAAACAGAAATGGAGGCATCACACTCCCAGACCTTAAACTATATTATAAAGCCATCATCATCAAAACAGCATGGTACTGGAACAAAAATAGGCACACAGACCAGTGGAACAGAATTGAAAGCCCAGAAGTAAATCCCAACACCTATGGGCATCTAATCTTTGATAAGGGGTCCCAAAGTATTAAATGGAAGAAGGAGGCTCTCTTCAATAAATGGTGCTGGGAAAACTGGGTTGAAACATGCAGAAGAATGAAATTGAATCACTTTATCTCACCAGAAACAAAAATCAACTCCAAATGGATCAAAGACCTAGATGTCAGACCAGAAACAATCAAATACTTAGAGGAAAACATTGGTAAAACACTTTCCCATCTACACCTCAAGGACATCTTTGATGAATCAAACCCAATTGCAAGGAAGACCAAAGCAGAAACAAACCAATGGGACTACATCAAATTGAAAAGCTTCTGCACATCCAAAGAAACTATTAAACAAACAGAGAGACCCCTCACAGAATGGGAGAAGATCTTCACATGCCATACATCAGACAAGAAACTAATCACCAAAATATATAAAGAGCTCAGCAAACTTAGCCGCAAAAAAGCAAATGACCCCATCCAAAAATGGGCAGAGGAAATGAACAAAACATTCACCACAGAGGAGATCCAAAAGGCTAACAAACATATGAAAAACTGCTCTAGGTCACTGATTGTCAGAGAAATGCAAATTAAGACAACACTAAGATACCACCTCACTCCTGTAAGAATGGCATACATCAAAAAGGACAGCAGCAACAAATGCTGGAGAGGATGTGGGGACAGAGGAACCCTTTGCATTGCTGGTGGGAATGTAAATTGGTACAGCCTCTGTGGAGAGCAGTCTGGAAAACTCTCAGAAGGCTAGACATGGACCTTCCATATGACCCAATAATTCCTCTCCTGGGGTTATACCCCAAGGACTCCATAACACCCAACCAAAAAGAGGTGTGTACTCCTATGTTCATAGCAGCACAATTCATAATAGCTAAAACCTGGAAGCAACCCAGGTGCCCAACACCAGATGAGTGGCTGAGAAAGCTGTGGTATATATACACAATGGAATACTATGCAGCTATCAAGAACAATGAACCCACCTTCTCTGACCCATCTTGGACAGAGCTAGAAGGAATTATGTTAAGTGAACTAAGTCAGAAAGTTAAAGATGAGTATGGGATGATCCCACTCATCAACAGAAGCTGACTTAGAAGATCTGAAAGGGAAACTAAAAGCAGGACCTGATCAAATTGTAAGTAGGGCACCAAAGTAAAAACCCAGTGGTGAGGGGTAGACATGTAGCTTCCTGGGCCAGTGGGGGGTGGGAGTGGGCGGGAGGGATGGGTCACGGTCCTTTGGTGATGGGAATGGTGTTTATGTACACTCCTAGCAAAATGTAGACATATAAATCAGTAGTTAATTAATATGAGAAGGGGAAATCAATTGTATGTCTCAAAGGTTCTCAAAAGACAAACTGAATCTTTTTAATAGATAGGCTACGTATTTGATATACGGACTCTCTCAAAAGCCTAGACCAAGTAGATTAGAAGCTTCCAATAGCACAGCTATATACAAGATACTGGGTACTGTACAGCAAACCATAACAAAGGGACTTTTCAAAGTTAACCCAATTAACAAATAATGTGATGATAATATTAACTATTGATTGTCTTTTTGAACCCTAAGACAGCAGGAACCTCACATCTTCACTATAGAGCCCCTACTTCCCCCAGTCCTGGCACCCTTGGATAGGGCTCACTTTCCTGTATGCATCTCCCAATCCATACCAAATAATATTGCATCCGCTGATCACAACCTAACCAAAGCAACGATTGCCATCTCAACATGCTTCACCTCAGAGTGTATCCAGAGACTTCACGTGTGGAATGACAACCCTTCAGCTTCATTACTTGGGTGAGACCTTTCCTTTTATAGTACACTCTAATTTCATCTCAGGTAGTTCACTTTCTAACAAAGTCCCATAACCTAGACATACACCAGTTTCTGTGAAAGAGAGCGTATGTGCACACGTATCCATAAACTACTGCAAAATATATACCTGAAAGCAGGATTACACTAGAGTTTGCAGTGAGTACCTCCCTAACACTTCCTCTCCACTATTCCAAACTTGGGATCCATGATTGCTCAACAAATTGTTTGGTTTTGTATGTTAACTCTCTTTTCAATCACCAGGTTCCAGATGCCACCAGGATGCTGGCTAGGCTTCCCTGGATTGAAGACCCCACCAATGTGTCCTGGAGCTCAGCTTCCCCAGAGACACACCTTACTAGGGAAAGAGAGAGGCAGACTGGGAGTATGGACCGACCAGTCAACGCCCATGTTCAGCGGGGAAGCAATTACAGAAGCCAGACCCTCTACCTTCTGCAACCCTCAACGACCCTGGGTCCATGCTCCCAGAGGGCTAGAGAATGGGAAGGCTATCATGGGAGAGGGTGGGTTATGGGGATTGGGTGGTGGGAATTGTGTGGAGTTGTACCCCTCCTACCTTATGCTTTTGTTCACTAATCCTTTCTTAAATAAAAAAATTAAAAAAAAAATGAATATTCTCCCCAGAGCCATATACAAATTTAATGCAATACCCATCAAAGTTCCACCAAGCTTCTTTAAGAGAATAGAACAAACTTTACAATCAATTATCTGGAACCTGAAAACACCTAGAATTGCCAAATCCATCTTAAGGAAAAGAAACAGAAATGGAGGCATCACACTCCCAGACCTTAAACTAAAACTTAAAGCCATCATCCTCAAAACAGCATGGTACTGGAACAAAAAATAGGCACACAGACCAGTGGAACAGAATTGAAAGCCCAGAAATAAATCCCCACACCTATGGACATCTAATCTTTGATAAGGGGGCCCAAAGGATTAAATGGAAGAAGGAGGCTCTCTTCAATAAATGGTGCTGGGAAAACTGGGTTGTAACATGCAGAAGAATGAAATTGAAACACTTTATCTCACCAGAAACAAAAATCAACTCCAAATGGATCAAAGACCTGGATTTCAGACCAGAAACAATCAAATACTTAGAGGAAAACATTGGTAAAACACTTTCCCACCTACACCTCAAGGACATCTTTGATGAATCAAACCCAATTGCAAGGAAGACTAAAGCAGAAACAAACCAATGGGACTACATCAAATTGAAAATCTTCTATACAGGCAAAGAAACTATTAAACAAACAAAGAGACCCCTCACAGAATGGGAGATCTTCACATGCCATACATCAGACAAGAAACTAATCACCAAAATATATAAAGAGCTCAGCAAACTCAGCACCAAAAAAGCAAATGACCCCATCCAAAAATGGGCAGAGGAAATGAACAAAACATTCACCTCAGAGGAGATCCAAAAGGCTAACAAACACATGAAAAACTGCTCTAGGTCACTGATTGTCCGAGAAATGCAAATTAAGACAACATTAAGATACCACCTCACTCCTGTAAGAATGGCATCTATCAAGAAGGACAGCAGAACAAATGCTGGACAGGTTGTGGGGACAGAGGAACCCTTTGCATTGCTGGTGGGAATGTAAATTGGTACAGCCTCTGTGGAGAGCAGTCTGGAAAACTCTCACAAGGCTAGACATGGACCTTCCATATGATCCAGTAATTCCTCTCCTGGGATTATACCCCAAGGACTCCATAACACCCAACCAAAAAGAGGTGTGTACTCCTATGTTCATAGCAGCACAATTCATAATAACTAAAATCTGGAAGCAACCCAAGTGCCCAACAACAGATGAGTGGCTGAGAAAGCTGTGGTATATATACAGAATGAAATACTATGCAGCTCTCAAGAACAATGAACCTACCTTCTCTGACCCATCTTGGACAGAGCTAGAAAGAATTATGTTAAGTGAGCTAAGTCAGAAAGATAAATATGAGTATGGCATGATCCCACTCATCAACAGAAGTTGAGTAAGAAGATCTGAAAGGAAAACTAAAAGCAGGACCTGACCAAATTGTAAGTACGGCACCAAAATAAAAACCCTGTGGTGAGGGGTAGACATGCAGCTTCCTGGTCCAGTGCGGGGTGAGAGTGTGTGGGAGGGATGGGTCATAGTCTTTGGGTGGTGGTAATGGTATTTATATACACTCCTAGTAAAATGTAGTCATATAAATCACTAGTTAATTAATATGAGAGCGGGAAAATTAATTATAAGTCTCGAAGATTTTAAAACACAGACTAAGTCTTTTTAATATATAGGCTGTGTATTTGATATGTGGACTCTCTCAAAAGCCTAGACCAAGTAGATTAGAAGCAACCAATAGCACAGCTATATACAAGATACTGGATACTGTACACCAAACCCTAATAAAAGGACTTTTCAAAGTTAATCCAATTACCAAATAATGTGGTGTTAACATTAACTATCGATTGTCTTTTGGAACCTTAAGACAGCAGGAACCTCACATCTCCACTATAGAGCCTCTACTTCCCCCAGTCCTGGAACCATTGGATAGAATCCACTTTCCCGTATGCCTCTCCCAATCCATATCAAATAATGTTGCATCTGCTGATCGCAACCTAATCAATGCAATGATTGCCACCTCAACATGCTTCACTTCAGACTGTGTCCAGAGACTTCACGTGTGGAATGACAACCCTTCAACTTCATTACTCTAGTGAGACCTTTCTTTTTATAGTGCACTCTAATTCCATCCCAGGTGGTTCACTCTCCAACAAAGTCCCAAAACCTAGATATACACCAGTTTCTGTGAGAGAGAGCAAATATTCACACGTATCCATAAACTACTGCAAAATATAGACCTGAAAGCAGAAGTACACTAGAGTTTGCAGTGAGTACCCCCTAACACTTCCTCTCCACTATTCCAAGCTTTGGGTCCATGATTGCTCAACAGTTTGTTTGTCTTTGTATGTTAACTCTCTTTTCAGTCACCAGGTTCCAGATGTCATCAGGATGCTGGCCAGGCTTCCCTGGACTGAAGACCCCACCAATGTGCCCTGGAGCTCCGCTTCCCCAGAGACCCACCCTACTAAGGAAAGAGAGAGGCAGACTGGGAGTATGGACTGACCAGTCAATGTCCATGTTCAGCGGGGAAGCAATTACAGAAGCCAGACCTTCCACCTTCTGCAACCCATAAAGACCCTGGGTCCATGCTCCCAGAGGGATAGAGAGTGGGAAAGCTATCAGGGGAGGGGGTGGGATATGGAGATTGGGTGGTGGGAATTGTGTGGAGTTGTACCCCTTCTACCCTTTGGTTTTAATTTATCCTTTCTTAAATAAAAAAATTAAAAAAAGATTGTAAGATTACAATGTATAGTTCCACACCAAACCCACCACCGGAGCTGAGCATTTTAAAATACCAAGAAAATGTGGTATGATCTACAGATGTTTTTCTATGAGTTTTATACATATATTTAGGTTTTCTAAAGTTATTCTATGTATTTTGAATAGATACAGAGAAAATTTAAGAGGGCCAGGGGAGACAGATGAGAAGGAGAAGAGAGAGTAGCACTCGAAGTATTGTTTCCTCAACATATGATAACATAAACACAATATTCAGGATTTGGATTGTAAATAGAAACCTTATGTAGAAATTAATATTTTTTTACCACCAGATTTATATCTAGGGCTCAGTGACTAAACTATGAATCCACTACTCCCAGTGGTATCCAGTGGCATTTTTTTTTTTTTTTTGCTTTATTTCTGGAAACAGAGAGAAACTCAGAGGAAATAGGGAGATAGAGAGGGAAAAAGAAAGACAAGATATACCCACAGAACTTTTTACTGCTTGTGAAGCTTCCTCCCATCCCACTCCCCTTTGCAAGTGGGAACTGGAGGTACAAATGGGATTCTTTCCACATAATGACATGTGAAATATCCTGGATGTGCCATAATCCAGCTTCTGAGAGTAATTTTTGTCATTCCTGGGGATTCTTAGACTAATTTTTCCCTATATAAAGAAGGGGGGAGAGAGAGAGAAGAAGAAGGAATGAACCTGCGTCATGTTTTATAGCACACAAGGCCATTACACTATGCATCATGAGAGCTATTCTGATGACTTTATAGTAGGTGCATATGTGTGTGTGTATACAGATAGACAAAGGGATATATACAGATATAGAAATAGATATATTTAGGATTAATCATTATTTGCAACAGTGCACTTTGACAATTGCATTAATCTAACTTAATGGCTGGTGTAAAATTACTTTTATGTTTTCAAAAAAGCAGTAATGGATCACTAATATCTTTTTGCCAAAGATAACATATATTTTAAAATGACTGTTAAATAGACACTATTGTAATGCCATAATGGCATCTCAGTAGGGTACACATACCACACACAATTTATAGTTATTAAGAGCATGAGCTCATTTGCACAATAGGCTACAGGAGGATGGATGGTAAATTGTAGCACTGCTGAAACATGCATGTTGGTCAGTTAACAAAAGTAAAGAGGGTAGATTCATGGTAGTATTTCATCTGTCTTATTTCACTTGCCTGTGATATGCTGCTACATTCAGCAAAGTATTGTTTTTTGCTGGCATGTTGCAGTGTTCCTCGAGTATTATCTCAGAATGATATACCTTTTGTGTGTGTGTGTGTTCAGTAGCACTCTCATTAAAGTCTACAGAATCACAGAACTTCTGTTAAAATAAATTGGATGCATTTTTTCTCTAGGAATACTTATGAAAATATATTTCTTATCTTTGGTAGCATTATGTATATAATAACAGATTTAATTTCTTTCAATCAAATCCTAGTGAATTGTTTCTTATAATTTTAAACATACCTTATATGATGTCAGTTATATCCTTATATCCTTTTTCTGGTAATTAATGGAAGATTTAAAGATTTGCAAATCATATTTCGATCATTACACTACTAGCTACCCTTTATTATTATTTAATCACCACTAATGTTAGCACTGGGGTTCCCTGCCTGCACTATGAATCCACTGATCCCTGCAGCCATTTTTTTCTTATTTTATTTTTGTCCCTTTCTATTTTTATTTGATAGGAAAGAAAAATTGAGATAACTACAGATACCAAGAGAAGCAGAGACATCTGCATGCCTGCTTTGCTGTTTCTGAAGCCTCCCCACTGCAAATGGTAATGTGTCAGTCAGCTTGTGCTACAACCTGGCCTCTAAAGTCCATCCACCATACTAAGGAAAGAGAGATGCAGACTGGGAGTATGGACCGACCAATCAACATCCATGTTCAGTGGGGAAGCAATTACAGAAGCCACACCTTCCACCTTCTAAAACCAACAATGACCCTGGGTACATACTCCCAGAGGGATAGAGAATGGGAAAGCTATCAGGGGAGGGGGTGGGATATGGAGATTGGGTGGTGAGAATTGTGTGGAGTTGTACCCCTCCTATCCTATGGTTTTGTTAATGTCTCCTTTCTTAAATAAAAAATTTAAGAAAAGAATATTTCATATCCAAAAATCGTATCTTGTTCTTCCCAAACCACTTGTTATGAGCTAAGTCATTCATGAGTGTTATGAAACATGCCCTTACATCAAGTCATACACTCAACTATGCAACAATTTTATAAGAATAATGTTACAGGACAGGGGTAGATAGCATAATGGTCATGCAAAAAGACTCTCATGCCTGAGGCTCAAAGGTCCTAGGTTCAATCCCTACACCACCATAAACCAGAGCAGAGCAGTAAAAAAAAAAATAAAATAAAAAGAATAATGAAAAAGAATAATTTTTTCTACTCACTAGTCATGACTTAATTTATAATTCCAAGAGATATAGAGAATGTAATATTGAAAATCTAAATGGTATATTCATTCATGAATAAAACAGTGTCCATCAATACTTTCTTTTTTTTTTAATTTTTTTTCTTTTTCTTTTTTTATTATTTATTTATTTATTCCCTTTTGTTGCCCTTGTTGTTTTATTGTTGTAGTTATTATTGTTGTTGTCGTTGTTGGATAGGACAGAGAGAAATGGAGAGAGGAGGGGAAGACAGAGAGGAGGAGAGAAAGATAGACACCTGCAGACCTGCTTCACCGCCTGTGAAGAGACTCCCCTGCAGGTGGGGAGCGGGGGTTCGAACCAGGATCCTTATGCCGGTCCTTGTGCTTTGTGCCACCTGTGCTTAACCCGCTGCACTACAGCCCGACTCCCTCAATACTTTCTAAGAGTAAATTTCTGCCTCATCACATTTTACAAACTGATAAGTGGCAATACATTATAAGCATATTAAATATATAAAAATTAATTCTCAAATGAAAGACAGCACAATGATGAAGCTAACATCTTGTTTGTGTGAAGCTTTGGGAGTCTAGCTATATGCCTGGTATAAAGAGCCAGAGAATTTTTCTGGTCTCTAGATCTAACAGTAGTTTATCTATCTATCTATCATCTATCTATCTATCTATCTATCTATCTATCTATCTACACCTATATATCTGTCTGTCTGTCTATCGTCGATCGACCTATCATCTATCTATAGATCTATCTACCATTTATTATCATCTATTTCTCAAATATTTTCCTATACATAGCCCTAGAATAATTCATATGTTTAGTCAAGAAGTAATGTACTTTAGACTACAGATTGCATTAAACTCTTACTTTATCTAAAGAACAGATTATTCAATAAAGTCCTTCAAAAGTTACATTTATATGCCAAAATGACTTTATTACTAGTATAGAAAAATTCATTTATGGGGCCAGGTGGTGGTGCACCTGGTTGAGTGCACATATCGCAGTGCACAAAGACCCGGGTTTGAGTCCCTGGTTCCTACTTGGAGTGGGAAGCTTTGCAAGTGGTGAAGCAGGGCTGCAGGTATCTCTGTCTCTCTCTCCCACGTGGATTTCTGGCTGTCTCTATGTAATAAATAAATAATAAAATACTAAAAAAAGAAAAATTAATTTACCTTTAACATTTACAGAAAGCTATTTTATTTTGTTTTATTTCTTATTTCCTTAGTAGCATTTTTTAAATTGGGGGGTAAGCTTTTATTTAGTTAAGCATTTTAGACATGTAAAGGCTGGGTAAGACAAAAAAAAAAACATTTAAAAATGTTTACAACAAATTCCAATGAGTACATAATATCTCAGACATAGAACAGATTTCCAATTACTATCTTTAGTACATTATCAAGGGAGAAATTATGCTTTGTTACCCTCATTATTTGCATTATTTTGATACGAAATGCCAGACATTAAATGGTAAATATTAGAATACCATTTATAAGTAATTTAAGGTAATTTAAATTTAATTATATGAAGATAACTTTCAGTGCACATAGTTATTCTGATTGTATTGACATCTAAATGATAATGTTCATTAAAACAGTAATATGTTAGATTAGCATTTTCTCACTAAATTATTTGTTTAAATTTTAAATATGTTTATAAGCATTCAAATGAGATATGGATTTATAAATTTCTGTTTCAATCTCCTTTTTTTCCCTTGTTTTTGATTTAAAATGGCAGTACAACTATGTTTAGCTTATTTTCATAGATAAACATTTTATTACAGTGTTTATCAATTTATTCAAGGTAAGGTATGAGATAAAAATTAGGAAAAACAAATATTCAGTATGCTAGCTAATATTAAATTCATCAAAGAAATAAATATCACTTATTTTTTGTTGATTTATTGTTTTACACTTAATAGCACATCTAAGTGGACCCCACCAAAGTATCTAAGGATATGTAAATACCAGGCAGCTCAAAATCACTCCAATTCACAAACCTTCAAATGGGAAGCTCTCTCTCTCTCTCTCTCTCTCTCTCTCCCTCTCTCCTGCCTCTTCTCTTTCAATTACTCTTTCTCTACACAACATAAATGAATAAATACTATTTAGTAAACAAAAATGTAAACACAAACCACATTTTTTTTCCTCCTCTGTATCCTACATTTTTCACAAGATCTTAATCCCTTTGATATATTTCCTTTAAATGTACTGAGAATATTAGTCCTAGTACAGTTAATCAGCCTGAATGTCTTCCCTTTCACCCTCATAATGTATTTTTTTCTTTTTGAATATTTTTTATTGCACATGAGGGAGAGATTTTCACACACCACTCTGATATATGTGGTATAGGAACTGAATGAATCAGGAACCTCAGGAATGCAAGGCTGATGCGCTACCATCTGACATACTGCTCTAGCCATGAACAACATTTCTCAGCAGTTCTACTCTTACAATAGTTTACTGATTTTTTTTCTAGACAGTTTTGTGGCCCTAGAGATCATTTGTATATTTTCTTCTCTTACCCTTATTGATAGAACTCATTCCTTCAAGACTCAATATAATTTTATTCTAGTAGAACTGCTAGATAACATTTTTTTAATTGTCTTAAACTTTTAATTTTATAGTAATTTTATTGTGTTTAGTGTGTCAGAGTAACCCACAGAGGTGCATCTTTCTATTCCACAAACATTAAGTTACAGTATCTAGTAGAAATGAAAAGTTATGGCACTTTCCCTAGATGCAGCAAAGAAATCTTTGACGTGTCTTTTCAGAGTGGGAACAAACATTTACTTCAACTGTAGAAGGCTCTTGAGAGAATTTAGACATCTATGACTTTTCTTTGTACTTTTCAGATAGAATTTATTCTAGTAATTCTCTGTAAAAATACAGATCTATCTTTTGGAATAACTAGCTATCTAAATAATTTTTTGTTTTTTTTTTTTAATTTTATTTATAAAAAGGAAACACTGACAAAACCATAGTATAAAAGGGTTACAACTCCACACAATTCCCACCACCAGAACTCTGTATCCCATGCCCTCCCTCCACAGATTTCCTATTCTTTAACCCTCTGGGATTATGGACCCAAGGTCATTGTGAGATGCAGAAGGTGAAAGGTCTGGCTTCTGTAGTTGCTTCCCTGCTGAAAGAGGGCATTGACAGGTCGATCCATACTCCCAGCCTGCCTCTCTCTTTCCCTAGTAGGGTGGGGTTCTGGGCAAGCAGAACTCCAGAACACATTGGTGGGGTCATCTGCCCAGGGAAATACGGTTGGTATCATGCCAGTGGCTGAAAAGAGAGTTAACATATAAAGGTCACATAGGCTCTTAAACTGAATATAGGCTTCAGATCACATCAAATTGATGGGATTTACAGTTAACAATATTTATACACTTTTCCCATATTTGGAAGCTACTATTTTCCCTGATCCAGCTTTCTGGTCCTTTTTGCAGCCATGACATCATCTCCCCAAAACAATAACTTGGATCCACCTGCATATTGGATTTCAGGCTCAGGGGAAAGAGGAAAAAAAAAAAAAAGACTAGTATAGCGGCAGGCCCTTTGGAATATAACTAAAATATGACTACTAGCTGTCTACAAAATGGATAGCTACTCTTCATAGGCTCTATTCCAGCCTTTAGGTTCATGATTAGTCAACAATTTGTTTGGCTTTATATGTTAACTCTATTTTCAGCCACCAGGTTCCAGATGCCAATTAGAGAACATTAAAAAAAAAAAAAGAATTCCAATTTTTTGAAGTCAAGATATAAAATATTAATTCATCAGGGACTGGGTGGTGATGCGTCTAGATGAGTTCACACATTACTGTGCACAAGCACCTGGATTTTAACCCCGGGCCCCTTGGGTCGCAGGGCTGAGTGCAGAGGAAGCCTGAGGAAACTGATGAGTGGTGAAGCAGAGCTGCAGCTATTTCTGTCTTTCTCTCCACCTCTCTATCTCCCTCTTTCCTTTTGTTTTCTTTCTATGTCCAAAAATAAAAATAAAATAAAAATAAAAATGTTTTTAAAACTATAAAAGTATATGAGGCTGTAAACTTCAGGTCCCTGCCATTTTTAAAAATATTCTTAATAAATCAGTATAATTAGGCAAAGTCATGCTCAGAGCAAAGCGACACAATGTAGCAGAAATTAAGAGTAATATTGTAAAAGAAAACAAGAGTCACTGAAACAAGGTAGAGTGATGATCTCTGTAAAGGGACATGGAACTAAAATGTGTCTGGATAAAGAGAAACTGGAAAATATTTATTTCTAACCACAGAGAATACTGAATAAAGCATATCACCCTGTCAAAAAGGCAGGCAAGAAGGGAAAAGGAATCATACATTCAAAGATTTCTAGCACTGCATGCAAAATATGAGTAGTATATTTATATTTTTCATGTCTCTATTATTGTGTCCAATCATAAGATTTGTGACATTCTGTGTTGTAAGTCAATTTGAATCCCAACTATTATATGGAAATTTACTATAAAAGACACCAGTAGTACCCATCAGCAAAGGGAACACAGCACAGGTTTGCTTATTTCCAAACTGATTGCTAAGCTTAGCGCTATGACTCATCAGTGCCTTTACTTATATGATTTTTAAATATTATAAATGAGTCATAAAAATGCAATTTCACAAACAACTCTCTTCTGTAAAGGAATGTAAATGTTAACCAATGACATTAAATCTTGACGCAAACTTTAGTAAATGTAGTAAGAGAATTAATTCTCTCCAAACACCTGCATTGTATGTATTTGCAAATTCTGTTAGTTTAAAATGTGAATTGGTCCCAGAGAGGTTACAATCAAGTATAACATATGTACACTTTTACATGGCCTTAAAATATATCAAAATAAATCATTCTCTTAATACTAATTAATAATAGCTCAGAAACATGGCCAATTAAAATGACACTTGAAAAAGTAGTAATTGATAAAGAAAATGAATTTTCCAGATAGTTTACACATCATGCGAAGGACTATTGTAGAAAAAGTAGTCATTGTTAAAGAAAGTGAATTTTCCAGATAGTTTACACATCATGAAAAATAATATTGTAACATCTTTTTATGAAGAGTGACTATCTGAGTCTTTTAAAATCAAAGTATGATCTATCCCCCCCTTTTTTTTACCTAGAGACTAAAATGTATAGAGATGGGCAGACAGTGGTGGATGGAGCTTGAAGAAATCATACTGAGTGAAATAAGTCAGAAACAGAAGGATGAATATGGAATGATCTCATTCACAGGTAGAAGTTGGAAAACAAAATCAGAAGAGAAAACACTAAGCAGAACCTGGACTAGAGTTGGTGTATTGCCCCAAAGTAAAAGATTTGGTTGGGTGGGTGGGGGAGAGAATACAGGTTCTGGAAAAGAATGACAGAGGATCTAGTGGGGGTTGTATTGTTTTTTGGAAAACTGAGAAGTGTTATGAATGTACAGATTATTATATTTAGTGATGACTGGAAAACACTAATCCCTTAACAAAGGAAAAATGTAAATAAAAAAGGACAAAGATGTAAAAAATAAATAATAAAATGCTAATTAAAAAATTATCTTTATATATTTATTGGCTAGAGAGCCAGAAATCAAAAGGGGGGAGGGAGAGGGAGAGAGAAAGAGAGAGAGCTGAAACACTGCTTCACCACTTGAAAAACTTTCTCCCTTTAGATAGGGACCTGCACCTCGGACCTGGGTCCTTGTGCATTGTAATGTGCACTCAATCAGGCGAGCCGCCACCAAGCCCCCAAACCATTTTCTAATTCACTTAACTACTCTTAACTATAAAAAAAAATTAGTAGGGGCCAGGCAGTGGCACAGCTGGTTAAACATGCACATTACAGTGCACAAGGACCCAGGTTCAAGCCACTGATCCCACCTGCAGGAAGAAGCAGGTAGACAGCTGCTGCTGGTGTCTCTGTCTCTCTCTCTCTCTCCTACTCTCCTCTCAATTTCTCTCTGTCTCTATTCAATAATAAATTGATAAAATGTTAATAAAAATAAAATTTTAAAAATTAGTTATGCACAATATATTTGTAAATTGTGTGTGCAGTAATTATTCATGTGCTTATATTACATCATCAGGTATAGTGCTATGTTATTTATTAAACATACAAACCAAATTGAGCAAATTTTGTTCTTAAGCCATTTGTTTTCTTTTTAAAGAATTTATTTATTTATAAGAAAGATAAGCAGAAAGAGAAAGAACCAGACATCACTCTGGTACATGTGCTACTGGGGATTGAACTAAGGACCTCATGGTTGAGAATCCAGTGCTCTACCCACTGCACCACCTCCCAGACCACCTTAAACCACTTGTGAAGAATGATGGCAATCCAAACGGAAATCCATACTTTAAATTTGATTCCTATTTAAACTATCCTTGGAGTAAAGCACAGATAGCAAAAGACTCTATAGTAAGAGGGAAACTACCAGGTGGAGAGGATGATGGTGTTCAGGGGCATGATGGTAGAAAAAGACTCAAGTTGGGAGTGAGCATGTTTTGCAGACGCCTATCTAGTGAAATGAGAGACAGAATCCATATGTCAACAACTATACTGTACACCATTATGTCTTCCCCATGCTATGCCTGCTCCACCAACACGATGATTTGGAAGAGGAAGAAAAGCTAATACTCCAAAGGGTATCTCTCAGTTATTGCCTTTGTCATTCCTTTTAAATGTTTTAAAATTATTTTAATTTATTTATTTGGATAGAGACAGCAAGAAATAGAGAAGAAAGGGAGTGATAAGGAGACAGACAGAGAGACACCTGCAATACCACTTCAGCACTTGCAAAGCTTTCCCCCTGCAGGTGGGGACCCAGGGCTTGAACCTGAGTCCTTGTGCAATGTAACATGTGTGCTCAACCAGATGTGTCACCCACCACCCAGCCCCTGTCCTTATCTTTCTATTTGTAAAAGTCATCCTAGATCTGTGACAACAATAGCAGCAGAAGAGAATGTCAATACACTTTCTTGTATGTTTCATCACATGGATATTTCATGTTGTCACATACATAGTCCTGTTAGTCCAAACAGTCAAAATCATCTACAAATTTAGAAAGCATAACTCATTTATTGTGAATTAATTTTCAGGAATTATTATCCTCCTTTCATACATGTGACCAATTTTTTTAGTTTATAATTTTTTAAAATTTTTTCTTTAATTTAAGAGAGGAGACATTAACAAAACCATAGAATAAGAGGGGCACAATTCCACACAATTCCCATGACCTGATCTCTATATCCCATCCCCTGATAGCCTTCCCATTCTCTATTCCTGATAGCCTTCCCATCTCTATCCCTCTTGGAGTATGGATCCAGGGTCATTGTGGGTTGCAGAGGGTGGAAAGTCTGACTTCTGTAATAGCTTCCCTGCTGAACATAGGTGTTGACTGGTAAATCCATACTCCTAGTCTGCCTGTCTCTTTCCCTAGTAGGGTGGGGCTCTGAGGAATCAGAGCTCCAGTACACATTGATGAGATTGTCTGTCCAGGGAAGTCTGGTCAGCATCATGCTGGCATCTGGAACCTGGCGGCTGAAAAGAGAGTTAACATACGAAGCCAAACAAATTGTTGAACAATCCTGGACATAAAGACTGGAATAGTTGAAGTGTTGGGGGTATTCCGTGCATGCTCTTGTGTACTTTTGCTTTCAGGTATATATTTTTCCCCTAGTGTTGTCAGAGTTTGGGGCACCAGTATGTTGTTTTCTCCAGGCTGGCTTCACGGGCAGGAGACATAGACAACCAGAAACTCATGGCTGAGCTGAGAGCACAGTTTAATCTTTATTCACGAGCAGGCAAACAGTCCAACAACCTAATCACCACACACTGTGTTCCTCCATCTCTTCTCCCACGGCAGCATCAGGAACTCCAGAAGTACATAGGGTAGGGGGCAGGGAGAAGGAAGAAGTGCAAAACCAGCAAGGGCTAAAGCAAATCTCCTGGAGGCGGGAGGAGTGAGACCAAACTAATGTAACAGAATGATCATATAAATAGACCACAACATCAAACAATGTAACAGAAGGGATCCCAGAAGCAGAACTAGAAGCATACCAACAATTCCCCCCCTTTTTTTAACTAATTGACCATAGTATCAGGAGTATGGGGTGAACAGAAACCTATATGGTAGACATTTTCAAAAAAGAAACTGGCACAAACATGGAGGAACAAGTAAGCGAGCAACAAGAACCAGTGTGCAACAAGAACCAGTGTGCTGCCAAGGGAAGGCCTGAGGGGGGCATTTCTTGCCTCTGTGGGCAAGGTTTATCAGCTAAAGAACATTTCCTGCCTCCGTGGGCTTCTCTTGCCTTGACGGGTGTTTCCTGTCTCTGTGGGCATTACCTAGCATGGAGGGAGGGTATAGTCCCAAGGCAGCTGGCTGCAGTCAGTCTTTGAGAAACCCAGCAGTGTAAAGGGAAGCCACTGTAGAGTTGTGTACCAGTAAGTCTGATAGAAGTGCCAGTTCAAAGCAGATGTCCACTGAAGAATTGCCAGGGGGGTGAAACATTGCATGAGGAAGGTCAGCCACCGGAATTCTGCTCTTCTGTAGAGAAAGTGACAGCTGTAATTCATTTACTTATGAAACAAAACTTGTAGCATGTTAGAAGTTTACCACAATTGATAACCTAATGATTATAATTGGTTTAAGTATCTGTATAAATTTGGAAGGTCTTTTTCATTTCATTTTAAGGCTCCTTAACCAATTTAAGTGCAATAAAATGTGGTAAGACAAAGAACCACTGCTAGAGCCTCAGGCATGAGAATCAATAGCATAACCATTGTGCAATCTATCTTATGCCTGGGATGGTTCTAACTCTAAATGAGAAGGTATTTAAGAGCTTTACATATCAATAACATCTTATTTAACCTTTTGTTACACCCGTATAAAATGGAGACACACCCTAGGTGTGCGCAGGTTTTTTAGACCAACTTAGTTGAAATATATTGATTTTTAACTAATTTTTACCTCAGACTTTAAATGTAAGTTAATTTTACCTTTATGAGAATTATGTTGATAACCTTTTTCATTTAACTTTGTCTGGTAAAAATGTAGCCTTAATGTTACATTTCTAACCTTAAAGTTAATGTTTACCAAACTTCAAACACACACATAAACATGGTCTTCAATACACAAGGAGAAAAACTTTTGTTATGAAGACATGTCATTTTAAACATGAATCTAGATCTGCACTGTCCCAGCTATTTGGGTGGGGGGGCACCATTTGGAGGTGGCCTCCCATGCAGCTCCACTTCTAGGAATTATAGGTTGCCATCACTACACGGATCTGCTTATTCTAGCTCCTCTGCCTTCTGAGCTGAGCTGGGGATCTCAGCCAGGGGGCCCAGTCCTGGCAGGGAGCCCGCGGTCTCTGGGTGGTCTAGGATCTGCCCAAACTTCATAGCAGAAGGGCGGACAGGCCAGCCGTGCAGAAGGCGTGGGCCAAGGTGCCCCGGGGTGGCGGCCAGGATGGGCTGCAGCCCTGCCCGCCATGCCCGCTGCCCTGCTCCAGTTCCCGAGGCTGCAGCAGCCATGCCAGCAGCTGCGGCAATGTGTCTCCAAGCCCTGCCCCTCGCCAATGGCCACGAACAGGCTTCTGTGGACAAGCGGCAGGCAGAAACCAGAGTGTGGCCCAAAACGAAATGTTCGAGAAACAGAGAAGCAGTCTCATGAAGAAAGGGCAGAGGCCTTTGGAAACCTCTTCACAAGCAGAAAAGCAGCCCATAATGGATAGGTAGCCAAAGTCTTCACTTATCTGGGGGATGGGCAGGTCAGGTCCCACGTTGGTGCGCCATATGTCGTCAGAGTTCAGGGCACCAGTATGCCGGGCTAGCTTCGCGGGTGGGAGACAGAGACCAGGGATGCAAGGCTGAGTGGAGAAACTGTATTTATTTATTCACAAGCCAACGATTCAAAAAACTAATCTAATCTAATCACCACACCTTTCCGTCCTCCATCTTACTCCTCTGGTGGCAGCATCAGGAACTCTGGAAGTACTTACAGTAGGGGGCGGGGAGAAGGAAGAAGTACGAAACTAGCAAGGGCTAAACCAAATCTCCCAGAGGCGGGGGGGGGGGGGAGTGAGACCAAACCAATGTAACAGAATGACCATGTAAATAGACCACAATGTCAAGCAATATAACAGAAGGGATCCCAGAAGCAGAACTAGAAGCATACCAATACCCTAGTTTATGGACACGTGTGAACCTATGCTGTATCTCAGGGGACCCTAAGACTATATCTAGGTTTGGGGACTTTATTGGGGAGTGGACCACCTGGAATGGAACTAGAGAATACTATGAAAGGAAAGGTCTCACCCCAGTGATGAAGCTGAAGGGTTGTCATTCCACACCTGAAGTCTCTGGAAATGTGACCATTTTTAAATGTATATAGCATAAACCTCCACAGGCTGATCATTAATAAATAAAAAAGTATCATTGATACTTTTATGCAATTTTAAGGGAAAGATAGTTTGACAAAAGGTACAGATAATCATCAATTCTAGACTTCTTTGCATAATACAGTAGTCTGTATTATTTCAGTAAAATAAAGCTGTTTAGTTTATCTTCATGATAGTGCTCCTATCTATATAAATGTGTATGTCTAAATTACAATGTGCAAGGAAAGATAACAATTGACAGGGATAATTTCTTAATTTTTCTATATACTGCCACATTGTAATGAAAATTAGAATTTCCATTTTCATAATAAGCCATTTTTATTATCACTGTTTTTAGTATGTAGTAAAATTCAAAAACATTCACTATCAATTGAGTTGTTAAAATGAATTCAAAAGTAAGTTGAAGGCAGGGGAGATAGCATAATGGCTATGCAAACAAACTCTTCTGCTTGAGGCTCCAGTGTCTCAGGTTCAATCTCTTGTACCAACTAAGCCAGAGCTAAGTAGTGCTCTGGTGAAAATAAATAAATAAGTAAATAAATAAATATTAAAAATCAGGAAAAGAAACATTTAGTAAACATACTAATTGGGAGAGAATGTTTGTGCACAGTGAGAAAGTATGTCCAGGGTTATGATCTTATTCTTATCTCCCTACTGGTTTGATTGACAGGATATAGACCATAAATGAATTGGCTAAAAACTGTGAACCTATAATGTCATGTAATTTTAATAACTTTAAATTTTGCACCTTAGGAAGTTATTCTCATTTTGTAAAGCTAATTCAATATTAATCACGATTAAAGTGTCTCTTTAAAATTTCAGGTAGCTTCTAGTTAACTTTGCATTACTTAGGTATATAAAGTTAAAGCATCACTTAATTAGAATGAATGTAGGCCTTAACTACAGCAATCTTAATGCTTCTAAAAGTGAACTTCAAAGTAGCTGTGTAGTTCTGTACATAATTAACTTTATCTTAACCTCCAAAAGCAATCCCTTACAAATTTTACTTTCAGTGTTATGTTGATAATAACATCTTCTTGCAAACCAATAGCAAACTTGCTTCCCAGTGACCTTCTGTATGAAAAAGAAGGTTAGGAAATATGATGTCAATTTATTACAGTCTTCAGCATTTATCCAAAGTAATATACTGAAGAAGGATGCACAAAGAAATAAGATAATCCATCACTATATTACAAAAAGGACCTATGATCTTAATGTTCTTTCATACTGTGATAGGCTACAAGGATTCAATGATAGGCTGAAAATAAAATTTAAGAAGTGCTAAGTTACAGATATGCCTCCTGACTTTGGAAATATAATATCAGGTTGTTGAAAAAGTTATAATGTTTTTCTGTGAAAAATGTGTACTAACTTTTCCTACAACACAGTACTCTAGTATTGTTTGCTTCTTGGTCAAGAAATTATTTATTTGTTTATTTCCCCTTTTGTTGGCCTTTTTATTTATTATTGTTGTAGTTGTAATTGCTGTTGTTATTGATGTCATCATTGTTGGGTAGGACAGAGAGAAATGGAGAAATGAGGGGAAGTCAGAGAAGGAGAAAGATAGACACCTGCAGACCTGCTTCAATGCCTGCGAAGCAAGAAGCAACTCCCCTGCAGGTGGGGAGCTGGGCACTCTAACCGGGATCCTTACGCCATCCTTATGCCAGTCCTTGAGCGTCACTCCATGTGTGCTTAATCCGCTGCACTACCACCCAACTCCTGTCAAGAACTTTTATTAAAACATGTTTCCGGTACCAGGTAGTTGGTGCACCTGGTTAAGCGCACACACTACAATGTGCAAGGACACAGGTTCAAGCCCCTGATTCTCACCTGTAAGGGGAAAGCTTCACAAGTGGTGAAGCAGGACTGCAGGTGTCTCTCTGTCCTCCCCACTTTCTCTACCTCCCCCCTCAATTTATGTCTTTCTATATAATAATAAACAAATTAAAATAAAAAAACAAACATATTTCCATGGATTCTTGATGGAACTAGACCACTAATAGATCCCTTGATCCACCATCACTGGTCACTGAAATCAGGAACATTATCATCAGCTCTCTTGTGGACCTCTAGAGGACCTTGCCCTCAATCTAGAACAACAATAATAGGAACTACCCCACTCTCCAAAGGGAGGCTGGATCAATCTACTCTTCCACTCAGGGAAGACTGGTTCTTAAATGAGTGCAGCCTAGAATGTTCTAAGCTGTGACCATGGGTTTGGAGCTCCGACTTATAGGGATTCAGAGGTTACACAGGATTCTGTGCTAAATATGAATAGATATGATTCCTAGATCAGATCAGTAGGGTTCACAGTTAATGGTATTTGTATATTTTCCTTGTATTTGGGAGCTACTCTTTGCTCTGATTAATCTTTCTAGTACTATTCCCAACTCTGTCACCATCTTCCCAGACTATACTTTCAGCCCACTTGCATGTTAGCTGTTAGTTTCATGAAAAAAACTACCAAAGTTATGGGCCTCTTGGAATATACCTAAAATAAACTTCCTAGCTTCCTATCATACCATAAAAGACCTTTATTCCCAACAGCTCTATTCTTTTTAAATTTTATTTATAAAAAGGAAACATTGACAAAATCATAGGATAAGAGGGGTACAACTCCACACAATTCCTATCACCAGAACTCCATATCCCATCCCCTCCCCTGATAGCTTACCTATTATTTATCCCTTTGGGAGTATGGACCCAGGGTCACTGTGGGATGCAGAAGGTGGAAGGTCTGGCTTCTGTAATTGCTTACCCACTGAACATGGGCGTTGACAGGTCAATCCATACTCCCAGACTGCCTCTCTTTCCCTAGTAGGGTGGGGCTCTGGGGAAGCAGAGCTCCAGGATACATTGATGGAGTTGTCTGACCAGGGAAGTCTGGTTGGCAGCATGCTAGCATCTGGAACCCGGTGGCTGAAAAGAGAGTTAACATATAAAGCCAAAAAAATTGTTGACTAATCATGAACCAAAAGGCTGGTATAGTGCAAATGAAGAGTTAGGGGGAATCTCCATTTTGTAGACAGCTAGTAGACATATTTTAGTTATATTCCAAAGGGCCTGTGACTATCCTAGTTTTTTTTTTTTTTTCTTCCCCTGAACCTGAAATCTGATATGTAGGTGGATACAAGTTATTGTCTGGGGAGATGATGTCATGGTTGGAAAAGGACCAGAAAACTGGATCAGGGAAAAGAATAGCTCCCTAATATGGGAAAGGGTTATAAATATTGTTGACTGTAAACCCCATCGATTTGTTGTGGTCTGGAGTCCATATTGAGCTTAGGAGTCTATGTGACATCTGCATCTCTGTAGATCTGAGCTCATGTTCTGTGGTCATGAGTAGGAACATTCCAAGCTGCCCGAATATCAGGACCTATCTTCCTCAGGTGTAGCATAGAGTATGTTGTCCATACTCCCTTTGGAGAATGGAGCATTCCCTAATGATATTGATCTAAGTTGAGAGCAAGGTCCTATGGGGGGGCCCACAAAGAAGTCTATTTTGTTGTTCCTGATAGAGATGACCAGTAACAATGGAGAGAGGAATTTATTTGATGTCTAGGCCTATTATTGCTGGGCTAGCGTGGGGGTGCCTCTTCCCTGGGTGTGCATGTTATTTGGGTTAGAGAGAACTTGACTGGACTCAGCCTGGGCTTCTACTCACTCAGTGACGTGGGAGATAGATGACTCAGGAACTCGTGGCAGCTTGGTAGTGCAAAGGAATCTATTGATCAGAGAGCCAATGCTTTTATAGGATAAAACTGGAAGTGGCATGTCGGAAACAGAAATGGCTAGAAAAGGGGGTGGATAAAGGCAAAAGCACACTTGGAAGGTAGAAGCTTCCTTAGTAATTGTTGCTAGGGTTTTAATCAGTGGGATTAATGTTACCCTGCAGGCAGGGTGGGTCTTGAGGTAGAAAGAAGAGAGATCAATGGGATGGGTGGGGATCTTTCAGGTAAAACAATGATTATGTAAATAGGCCATAGTATTAGCCAAGAAAGATGGGGCAGGGTAATTGGCTTGATGCCTGACATATCATGTCTGTTTGGGAATCTCAGGACTCCCAGAATAGGGCCCCAGCCATCAGCTCTATTCTTACCTTTAGGTTGTTATTTGTTAAACAATTTGTCATGCTTTACCTCACTGTTTTTTGGCTCCCAAGTTTCAGATGCTACCATGATGCCATCCTGACTTCCCTGAGCAGATGATGTCACCAATGTGTCCTGGAACCCCACCTCTCCTGAGCCCTCTTCCACTAGGGAAAGATAGAAACAGGCTGAGGGTATTGACCAACCTGCCAAAGACCATGCTCAGTGAAGTAGCAATTACAGAATTGCTACTTATTTAGATATTCCCCCCCATAAAATTTTTTGATCTATTCTCCCAGAAGAATAATGAATAGGGAAATTTCCACTAGAAGGGATGGGATACAGACTCTAGTGGTTGAGATTATATGGAATTGCACCCATTATCCTATACAGTCTTGTTAATTATTATTAAATCACTAATAAAAATATTGTAAAATTTAAAAAAACCTTGTTTCCTAATATTTGGTAATATTTATTGAACTATATTTATCCTGTTAGTTGTATATTAATAGTGTCTCCCCATAATCATTGTAACATTAAAGATGCTATTTATTATGTTTAGAAGCACAAACTGATATAAAAGAAAAAAATTCCCAATATCATTGTTAATGGCATTGAAACTATAAGTATATTTCAATTCTTCTATTGTTTGGGTAGGGCAAAAATGAATAGATGATTAGATATGATATCAAGAGAAGGAAAATCATTACCTTTATCTAGTCTTATATCACAATAAAATATATTCCAAATTCTTAAATGGCTCTTTTATTTTTGAACTATGTAATTATTATTTTTTTCTTCACATAATACGGAAAACTATAAAAAGTAGCTAGCCCACACTAGCATCCTAACAATTTTCTACTCTGATTATTTACTTATTTTTTATTATCTTTTTTTTTTTTTTGGCTAGCGATAGCCAGAAATCAAGGAGACAGGCAGAGAGAGAGACAGACAGAGACAGAGAGAGAGAGAGAGAGACCTGCAGACCTGCTTCACCACTTGCAAGCTTTTCCCCTGCAGGTTGGGCCCAGGGACTTGAACTCCTGTCCTTTAGTAGCCAGAAGTCATGTGCATGTGCAGATAACATATCCACTCAACTAGATGCATCACTACCCAGCTCCATCTATCTTGTTTCCTAGTCTCTTGATCTACTAATTGCTGTTTTTTTCAGTAAAATAAAAAATATTTCTCAGCAGTTCTTTTAAAGAACAGAGGCCATGTGCTATCACCCAGATTCTGGGTACAGTAACTATGTACTAAGCTTCAAAACTAGGAACTGTCAGTCCC
Organism: Erinaceus europaeus; assembly: GCF_950295315.1. Taxonomy (NCBI): domain Eukaryota; kingdom Metazoa; phylum Chordata; class Mammalia; order Eulipotyphla; family Erinaceidae; genus Erinaceus; species Erinaceus europaeus. Next base: position 65,236,781 of record NC_080175.1, read on the forward strand.
CTGATACTATTCATTTAAAAATTGTTAACTACCTCAAGCAGCTCAAATTTCTATATAAATTTTGGGATATGAACTTTATAGGAATTATTTAAATTGAGTGATTTGGAAAATTATTGTCATCTTAGCGATAATATGTCTTTTAAAGTAATTAATTAGTTAATTCTTTTTATTATTACAGAGACAGAGGAGGATAGGGTGAGAGGGCAGTGGAGTGAGAGAAAGAAAGAGACATCCACAGCCTGCTTCATCTCGTGTGAAGCTCCATGCTTGCAGTGGGGATGGATAGGGAGTTTGAAACTAATAACTGATTGAAACTAGGGCTTATGCACAGTAACTTGTTTGTTATACCATTTTTATTACTTAGCAGCCTGTGATAAGAAATGTTTTGCATAATATGTATAGTACTTTTAAAATTTTTATCTTTATTTATATATTGGATAGAGACAGCCAGAAATTCAGAGGAAAGGGGGTGATAGGAAGGGAGAGAGACAGAGAGAGACACCTGAGGCTCTGCTTCATCAATAAGTATAGGATTTATTGCAAATTTCTTAAGTAATTTTTACCAGATTTCTTATTTTTTCTAAACTTCAAAGTGTTAATTTTATTTTTCTTTTTTATATTTATTTATTTTCCCATTTGTTGCCCTTGCTGTTTTTTATTGTTGTAGTTGTTATTGTTGTTTTTATTAATGTCTTTGTTGTTGGATAGGACAGAGAGAAATGGAGAGCGGAGGGGAAGACAGAGAGGGGGAGAGAAAGATTGACACCTGCAGACTTGCTTCACTGCCTGTAAAGCGACTCCCCTGCAGGTGGGGACCCGGGGGCTCAAACCTGGATTCTTATGCTGGTCCTTGCACTTTGTGCCACATGCGCTTAACCCACTGCACTACCATCCAACTCCCTAATTTTATATTTCTCTTGAAATATTTATCTCTGCTTAATTCCTAGTTTATGCTATTGGAAATAATTGTTATGTGATTTTACATTTTTAAGTTAGTGTATAAAAATATACTTTGTATTCTACAATTTTTGTATGATATTTTCCCTGGGATTAGTAAAGTATTGAATATATCAAAATTCTCTCAAAAATAGAAAGGATATTCTTACTCCTTTCTAATAAAAGTAAATATTTTTTCTATAGAGGTCTTACATAAACTTGAAAAAGTTAATTTGTGATTCTAGAATATTTGAGTGGTTTTATTAAGAAGAAATGTTTAATTTTATGACTTTTTTTGTTCTGTTGAGATGATCATATGTAATTTATCCCTCATTCTATTAATATTGTATGCCATATTAGTTGACTTTTAAAACTAAACCACCTTTCCAATTTTGAGTCAATTCCACTTTATTTTATTGTAACAAGCTTTTCACATTTTGTTAGATTTTTCTATATTTAGCTAGGTTTTCCCATAAACTACTGAATCAGTCATGTTCTTATGATGTGTCTACTTGGTTATAAAATCCAAATGTTCCTCAGAATTTCTCTATACATTATTATTTGGTAATGATATATCAATGTACTGTTCAATTGTCTTTATTGAACTTTATTAATATTGACTTTACTGTTCAATTGTCTTTATTTCTAAAGAACTCTATAAGTTTTTATTGTATATATCTTGGAAATTTATGTATTCTTTTTTTAAAGATTTTATTTATTTTATTAATCAGAAAGATAGGAAAATAGAGATAAAGAGTCAGACATCACTCTGGTACATGTGCTGCCAGGTACTGAACTCAAGGCCTCATGCTTGAGAGTCTAGTTCCTTAGCCACTGTGCCACCTCTCGGACCACTGTTGTTATTCTTTATATAAACTGGGATTGTCCTTTTATTTGATTGGAGTGTTAGTGGTATTTATTTATTTATTTATTCATTTTACCTCCACGGTTATCACTGGGGCTCAGTGCTGGCACTACAAATCTGCTGCTCTTGACAGCCATTTTAATTTTTTCCATTTTTTTATAATTGAATAGAACAGAGAGAAATTGAGAAGGGAGGGGGGACATAGAGAAAGATAGACAACTGCAGACTTGCTTCACAGATTGTGAAGCGAGCTTCCTGAAAGTAGGAAGCTGGGTCTCCAACCCGGATCCTTGCATGGTTCCTCACACTTACTAGCTGCACCATGGCCCGGACCAGTAAAACGTATATTTTCATTTCTCTTTAACTTTGATAATACATCATATTCATCACCAAGGTTTACACTCCTATCACACAGTTCATTGAACTTCTCTTTCTCTTTTCTTTCCTATCCCATTTACCTCTCGTAGATCTGATTTTAATTCTGTTCAAATTGCAATATTCTAGGCTTCTTTTTTGGCAGGACTTTCAGAATTGGCTTGCTAGTTTCCTTTCTGAAATAACCAACTAAATTGGAAAATTAAGGAAGAAAAATAGAAAGAATGACTTAACTTTATTATAAAGATTAAAATTACTCTGTTTCTGAGGTCCTATGGTGTCTCACCCAGTAGAGTGCACAGATTCCCATGAGCAAGGATGGGGTTTAAAGTCTCTGGTCTTACCTACTCGGAAGAAACTTCATTCCTGATAGAGCAAGCAGTGCTGCAGAAATGTTCTCCATCTCTCTCTCTCTCTCTCTCCATCTTTCTCTTTCTTTCCCTCCCTCTCTCCCTCCTTTCTCCTTCCCTTTCATTTTCTGTGAAATATACAGAAAAAAAAAAAAAAACAGAAGTGTCTACCAGGAATGATGGAGCCATGCAGGCTTCAGACCCCAGCAACAAACTTGGTGGAAAAACAAACAACAAACAAAAAAAACCCATATATACATGTTGTGTGATATATTTATTTAAGAACTATATTTAAGAAATAAACATCCTGGAAAATGTATAATATTCTTACAGGGTTTTTTGTTTGTTGGTTTCTGTTTTAGTCCTACTCCTATGCTGGAATTTGGAGTTTAACATTTCATATTGAAAATGTCATTATAATAAGGTGTCAAAATTTTCAGAATAATACTTATTGTGTAGGATATAATATATGAATAGAGAAAAATGGAATAATATATTAGGCTGATATTTAGCATATGCTAACCATTCCAAGTCAGTTAGTAAGTAGATTCAAAGGAGTCCAGTAATTTTCTTCCCCTCCTCCATGCTAACCTGTCACATATTTTGGGATTCTGAAGTAAAGCTTTATTTTCACATAGCAAATTCCTCTAGCCTAAGTCACAGCGGGTGACTTATTCATCTCATATACACAAAAAAAGCTACACTGATGTAAAAAAAAAAAGATGTCACTATTGTCTTCAATATATTATTGTGACATTTCATAGACTTTAAGGTTTCATAATCTTAAATATATGTCACTAAAAGAGATATATAAGAATGTATTACAATGCAATTCTCTCCCTACTGGGGAATTATGCAGATGCAGTCTTTGCCCTCAGGCTCTGCCACTTCCCAGGAGTTAATATGGTATTCTCAAGTACCTTTCCCAACCAATCCTGTCCTGACACGTCATTCCCGGCTGTTGCCCTATAAAAATGTCTCCTACTTCTGCCCCCCCCCCCCCTTGCCTGTTTTTTACTTTGTGATTGAAGGGTGGTGCATTTTTGGCTTGCTCCACATGGCTGGAACCACTGCGCTCTCACCCAACCCTGAGGTGCCTGTGTGAATAAAGAATTGTGTACCCTCTCTACTCTGGATCCTCTTTTCCTCTCTCCTCTGTGTCCCACCACCACAAAGTAACATCTTCCAACTGGCTTTCACTGATTTTTCACATAGTGTTCTGACAGTTGCTCCTACTGTGGATGATTTTGGCCTAAAAAGACGAAACAAATGTCATAGTGGTAAGAAGGCATATAGGTGCTAACAGTATTGGTTTCTCTATCAAAGAGAAAGTGTTCTTTGAATTTCAGGCTGTCAATGTACTTATTTGGCACCTGAAATTGAAACTGTCAGTGTTTTGAAAGCAGGCATGTAGCCACCATAACAGATGTCACCAGTATTGACAGCCAAGATATCATGTGTGCACATTGGTTTTGAATGTTCAAAGCAAGAGTCTTAATTAGAAAAGTTAAATAGCTGTCTGTCCAGAGCTTCCCCGATCTGTCCAGAGCTTTCCTCAGATCTCATTATCTATTCTCACTCACACCTAGAGAATAATCAGAGATATGACAACAAGATCTTTATATTGCAATCAATAGATTACATCAAATTGGCATATTAGAAATGGAGCCTCAACCAAGGAAAGCAATCAATTTCAATAAAAGAAAATATGGAATATGTGTATGAAGTAAATGATATTCTGGTAAATCATATTTAATATCGAATATGATCTCTGCAGAGGAAGGGAAACATGTTTTAAAGACAATTATCTTCAGTTTTTCACGTCCAGATAAATTTTTCAGGCACTATAATAAGTTTTTCTTATTAATTTCTTTAAGCCAATGTAATATAGCAGTTCAACTCAACATCAACAATGCTTGATTCCTACTAGTTGTTTATTGAGTCAGATATGCTGACTCAGAAGTATGCTAATTTATAGACTGCATTTCAATTTATTATTTTAAATCTACCACTAATATGGGATTGTGTGTATATGTTGGTCCAAGTAAAACCAAAATTGAGTGGGAAGAAAGAGGCAACAAAATCTTTACTTTTTTTTTTCCTGTTACTCAGTAACTTACCATACTACTGATATATTTAGAGTTAGAAAAATGCAGGCACAACAAAGTTTTAGTTATACAGAAGAGAAAGAAGAGAGGATTTTTTTTCTAGGAAACAAATAAAGTAGGCAGAATTAGGGAACAAAGATCTGTAATTCATTCATCAGTAGAAGGAAAAAGGAACCAATATGTCTATCCCAGAATCTAGGTTCAAGTCAATTTATAACAGAAAGCCTACCTCAAATGAACATATATATATATTTTTTATTTTGTTGGGGTCATGGAGCTTCACCTGCTAGGCAATAATTATATATATTTCATGATAACCTACATCAGAAAGTAACACATGCTTTTTATTAAAATTAAATATTGGTTATGATTCTATCTCAAAATTGCTAAGTTTCAAAATCTATTTTCTTAGTTACTAGATGAGGAGGTGAAAATGATGAAATAATTCAAAACCTTGGGTTCAGTATATATTTTGCATGCCTGAGACAATAGGTTTGATCCTAAGCACCATATACATCATGGAGATGTATGAATTTTTTAAATATTTATTTATTTCCTTTTGTTGTCCTTGTTGTTTTATTGTTGTAGTTATTATTGTTGTTATAGATGTCTTCATTTTTGGATAGGACAAAGAAAAATGGAAAGAGGACGGGAAGGGAGAGAGGGAGAGAAAAACACCTGAAGTACTGCTTCACCGCAGATGAAATGACTCCACTGCAGGTGGGGAGCCAGGGGCTTGAACTGGGATCCTTACACCATTCTTGTGCTTCGCGACACTCTACAGCTGGAATCTTGAGATGTACTATTTTATATCTCCCTCTCTCAAGATTAATACAAAAACATGAAATGAAAACAATTCAGAAATGAAACTTTGGAATTAATAGTGCAATAAAAGTATGAAAAGTCATGGAACAACACACCTGATTTGAACTTTGAATTTGCCACTACCTAATGTTGACTTTTTCCCTAGCATTAACTTTGACATTTCTACAAAGGACTTGTTAAATCAGAATCTTCTACTTCCCATATTGCATTCTTCAATTATCAAAAAGCATGAGGGACGTTTTTCTGAGAGATGTTAGAATTTTGTCTATCTTAATTTTATTTTAAGTTATAAATTGAATTCTATAAAAGATTACATTGCAACATTGAGCAGCTGATTCCTAGTTCAGCCACTGAGACCCAGCCGTAACCCTGAAGGCAAATAATAATAATAATAATAATAATAAATCCAAAATGAAAATAAAAGCACATAGAATTTAATTATGTCACAGCTACAATAATGAAGAAAAAATAAGTGAAATATGAGTAAATCTTAATATATGAAGACAAGAAGTAAGAATGTACTTCTCCATTGACCCTCTGGAAAGATATAGGACTCACAGCTGATAATTGAAAAGGATACATTTTTAAGAAAAGGGGTGTAGATGACATTTCATCACTACAAATGGATATTTACTAAGCAACAGTATGACCTCTGTAACTTACTATCAAATACTCAGTCACTTAAAGCAATGGGGTTTTATTTTCATATTGTTGTGGTGACTAAAGACCTGAAAATATCTCACTGGATGGAGAAAAAAGGTTCAGGGCTCCTACTCGCTATAGACTCTTTAGAGGAGAATTCATTCTTTTACTTTTCCAGCTACTGTTGGTTTTCAGTCACTTATTTCCTGGCTTGTGACCCCACATCAATCTGCCTCTATGGTATTCTTTTCAATTTATGTCATTTTTTTTCTTTAGACAAAGTACTTAATTTATGTAATTATTAGTACATTTCTCAAATAAATGCTATGCTACATACTATACATTCCCAAATAATTACACTGTTTCAATTTATGTAATCACTAGAATGTGAGCTAAGTTAAAAATCAGGTACACAATTTATAACTTCTTAGGTTTCATGAGGATATTACAGCAAAAAAGTATTTATTGGACTTAAATAAACACATGGTTGCCCACAGCTATATACAAAATACTGGGTACTATACAGCAAAACCTAACAAAAGGACTTTTCAAAGTTAACCTAATTACCAAATAATGTGATGATAACAATAACTATCCATTGTCTTTTTGAACCCTAAGACAGCAGGAACCTCACATTTCCACTATAGAGCCTATATTTTCCCCAGTCCTGGAACCTTAGGATAGGGCCCACTTTTCCGCATGCCTCTCCCAATCCATATCAAATAATATTGCATCTGTCAATCTCAACCTAATCCATGCGATTGCCACCTCAACATGCTTCAGCTCAGACTAGTCCAGAGACTTCAGGTGTGGAATGACAGCCCTTCAGCTTCATTACTCCGGTGAGACCTTTCCTTTCCTACCATTCTCTAATTCTATCCCAGGTGGTTCACTTCCTAACAAAGTTCCAAAACCTAGATATAGACCAGGTTCCAGGAGATAGAGCATATGTTCACATGTATCCATAAACAAGTGCAAAATATATACCTGAAAGCAGAAGTACACTAGAGTTTGCAGTGAGTATCCCCCAAAAACTTCCTCTCCATTATTCCAACCTTTGGGTCCATGATTCTTCAACAATTTGTTTGGCTTTGTATGTTAACTCTCTTTTCAGACACCAGGTTCCATCAGGATGCAGGCCAGGCTTCCCTGGATTGAAGACCCCACCAATGTGTCCTGGATCTCCGCTTCCCCAGAGACCCACCCTACTAGGGAAAGAGAGAGGCAGACTGGGAGTATGGACCAACCAGTCAACGTCCATGTTCAGCGGGGAAACAATTATAGAAGCCAGACCTTCCACCTTCTGCAACCCACAATGACCCTGGGTCCATGCTCCCAGAGGGACAGAAAGTGGGAAAGCTATCAGGGGAGGGGGTGGGATATGGAGATTGGGTGGTAGGAATTGTGTGGAGTTGTACCCCTCCTATCCTATGGTTTTGTTAATTTATCCTTTCTTAAATAGAAAATAAATTAAAAAATAAATAAATAAACACATGGTTGCCATATTAACCTTATTTCTATATTCTGTATAGTATATGTTTTCATTTTGTTTATAAAGTTTGACAATATAATTAAATTACATCATATGCATCTATAATAATTGAAGTTTCAAAAGAAATATTCATTGTCTTCTCTTTCATCTTTAGTCTTCCTCTATATATACACATAATACATTTTTTATTTTTTGGAGGGATTAATATTTTTTTAATATTTATTTATTCCCTTTTGTTGCCCTGGTTGTTTTTTTGTTGTAGTTATTATTGTTGTTATTGATGTTGTCACTGTTGGAGAGGACAGAGAGAAAATGGAGAAGCGGGGAAGACAGAGAGAGGGAGAGAAATATAGACACCTGCAGACCTGCTTCACTGCTTGTGAAGAGAAGATCCTGCAGGTGGGAAGCCTAGGGATTGAACCGGGATTCTTATGCTGGTTCTTGCTCTTTGCGACACATGCACTTAACTGGCTGTGCTACTGCCCGACTTCCGGGGAGATTAACGTTTTACAGTCGACAGTAAATACAATTTTTTATTTGTATTTTTTGTACATGCGTAACATTTCTCAGTTTTCCACATAACAATATAACCCCCAGTAGGACCTGTGTCATCCTTTTCCAGGACCTGCACTCTTCTCCCCAACCCACCCCAGAGTCTTTTACTTTGATGCAATACACCAAATCCAGTTCAGGTTCTACTTGTAATTTTCTCTTTTGATCTTGGTTTTCAACTTCTCCCTGAGAGTAAGATCATCCCATAAGTCATAAACAGAAGGATGAATATGGGATGATCTCACATTTAAAAAAAATTTTAATGAATGTACTTGGTTATTATTTATTGGAAAAAGACAGAAAATCAAGATACACTTAGATACACGTTGATTATATATTTCAATTTCATCTGCTTTGATTTTCTATATTTCATGAGTGAATTCATCTAGAAGCTATTCTTCTTTACTTATATAATTAAGTCAAATCATCACTATTTCCATTAATTTTATCCCAAAGGATACAATATAGTCATTTTATTTGAAAAGTAGTTTTCCAATGAGTATATGACCCACGACTCCCTCCTTCTTCCTTCCTTCCTTCCTTCCTTCCTTCCTTCCTTCCTTCCTTCCTTTCTTCTCTCTTTTTTATAATGTTAGTGTTATAGAATTCAAATGAGTGATTTTTATTCCATTGCTAAAGTCCTTTTGTTTCCTCCTTATTATATCAAAGTTTTTCTCATAGAGTTTCTTTTTCATATATTTTAAACTTTTAATTACGAAACTGAAAATGCACCTGCCAGAGAAGCATGTGGGACATTCAGGCAAAATGGATTGCACTATATGGAAACTGATGCTTATTTTTATTAAACCAAGGCTCTACTTTCAGATTTTATGAGAGGGGAACTTTAATGGTTTATAGTAAGTACAGTTTTGTATGTAAAATTTCTCAGTATTCTGCAAAAAATTCTCTCCACCAGCCTAGGGCCTTCTCTGCCATCATGCACTAGGACATTATAGCATCCTTGCACATACCCTCCTAGAGTTACTTAATTTGGTGTAGTACATAAGAAACAGTACAAGTTATACTCTGTCTTTCCCTTTCTGTTTTTATTCTCAACTTCTGTCCGTGAATGAGATCATCTCATATTTATCTTTCTCTTTCTGACTTACCTCATTTAACATGTTTCCTTCAAGTTCCATCCAAGATGAGCTAAAGAAGGAAACTTCATCATTCTTAATAGCTGAGTAGTAGTCCCTTGTGTATATAGGCCATAACTTTCTTAGTCACTAATTTATTATTGTTGGACACCTAGGTTACTTCCAAATTTGGATCTTTACAAATTGTGCTACGATGAACATAGATATACAGAGATCTTTCTTGGATGGGTGCATTTGATTCCTAAGGATATATCCTGGGAGAAAATGTGGGTTGGTCTATTTCTAGCCTTCTAGAAATAAGAATTCTGGGTTCTCCAAACTGCTTTCCACAGGGAACCCTCCATCACTTCTTTTCTAAGCCAGTTCTACACTTATAAAAACTTTCAAATGTCCTTCCTGTTTTCTCTTTCTAATTATAAAGAGTCAGATTGCGTGATGAAGTCATGGTGAAGACAATATGTTCTAATTAATAAGCAAACTCTTTAGGCCCAGGAAGATAGCTCACCAGATAGTGTGCCTGCTATGTCATGGTTGTGATCCAGATTGGAGCCTAACCTCCTCCACACTGAGGGAAGGTTCAGGGCCTCAGTATTATTCCTACTAATTCTGCTTCTTTCTTTTTGTCTGGAAAAATATGCTTGGAGTTCTGAATCCCCAGTATAAATAAATAAATAAGAATTTTTAATACTCAATCTTTATTAATAATACTGTCTTGTTTTCATATTACAAATATGTAACTATTATTTTTATAAACACTACCATGATTTCAACAAAAGGATAGAACGATGTATGTCTGGAAAGTTGTCTGTTACATGACTTCCATGAACAGTAAAGAAACTTATTTTGAACTGTTCACTTGTCTGCATTTAAGGAAAGATTTTGAATCATGTAAATATGCTTTTTTACATAAACTTAAAAATTAATTTTCAAGTTTGTCTAATGTTCAAGTGAACATTCTTTAGCATTTACCTAGCATATAAAAATACCTAATATAGATGTCAATCGGTAGAATAAGTATAATGCTATTTTTTTGAAAATTGAGGGATTAATGTAAGTACAAGTCTCTTCTGTATAAAGCTTATTAGTAATTAATATATGACTTTCTGACTTCTACAAGATCTTAAAGGTGCCAGCCTGATCTATTTTAATTTAATTATCTTTATTTATTCAATAGAGACAGCTGGAATTCGAGAGGGAAAGGGGAGATAGAGAGGGAGGGCAGGAAAGAGAGGGATATGGGGAAGGAGAGGGAAGAGGGAAGGGGGAGAGGGGAGGGGAGCAGGAGAGGGGAGGGGAGAGGGGAGGGGAGCAGGAGAGGGGAGGGGAGAGGGGAGGAGAGGGGGAGAGGGAGAAGGAGGGAGAGGGAACAAGAGAGACAGAGAGAATGAGAGAGAGAGAGAGAGAGAGAGACCTGCAGCTGCTTCACCACTCATGAAGCTTTCCTCTGCAGGTAGGAACCAGGTGCTTGAACCTGGGTCCTAGCACACTGTAATGTGTGCACTCAACCAGATGCACCACCACCCAGTCCCTGTCTTTTTTTTTTTAAAACTAACACATTTTAAATTTATTTGACAATAGTTATTATGCATCTTATGTGCCAGGTACAGTTTCAAGCCCCATTCACTATAATGAACAAAATGTATGGTTTTATGCAGGATATATATTATACCATGCTGAGTTTAATAATGCAGTCCTGGTAACCAAACCAGAGGTTCAAACATGTGCTATATAGCACCCAGTAGCCTAATCTTTACATTTTGAGAGAAATAGAGATAGAGAGATTGTATGTGAAACAAATAAAGGAAAATAAACACAGCAACAGCTCCACCATTCAAGATGCAACACTGATACTGTTCATGGTGTTCACATATTGATTGGACCTAGCCCTTGACTCAGGAACACATGCACAGTAGAAAATGTACTATCTCCCAGTTCCTAATCAGTGCAGTTATTTCCATATAGCTTCTTGCAGAAGTGTTGGTAGGAGGCACAATCACTAATATTTGAATACAGAGGCCACATTTATAATTTAAGAGAATTTTATGGGAGCTAGGAGGTGGTGCACTTGCTATGCACATACATTACAGTGCACAAGGACCCAGTTTCAAGCCCTTGGACCCCACCTGCAGAAGGAAAGCTTCATAAGCTGTATTTCTCAGGGCCGCAGGTGTTTCTCCCTCTCTATCTCCCCCTCCTCTCTCAATTTCCTTCTGTCTCTATCCATTAGTAACTAAATAGATAATATTTTTTAAAATATATTTTCTTGTTTTTTAATCTTATTTGACAAAAGCAAAGCACTATAATTCAAAAATATCATATTTCCTGCTCAAACAGAAAAAAACTCACCATTTTCCTGCAGCAACTTAAAATAATTTACTAAAATATAGAACATTCACTTTAATGATTAAGTTCAATATTCAATTTGGAAACAGCAGTATTTGTAATTTAGGAATAAGGTTACTATGGCAACTCTATGTTACATGAAGTCAAAATTTATTTTTTCTATAATATTCTATGAAAGTTATACTTTAATTAGAATCTCTCACAGAGGTAAAAAATGTACAAAATGTTGATTTTTATTTATTTCCTGTTCTAGTGACAATATATGTATATGTATATATATATATGTATATATTCATGCATTTTTGAGATTGTAGCATGTAATATAGTTATTTGATATTTTCACTTATTATTATTTTTTTACTAAAACACCACCAAAGTTCAAAATGAGAACTTAATTGAAAGTGACTAAGTTAAGTAAAGTAAGTAAAAAAGTGAAAGAGAGCTATTGGATTGCTTCATTCATATGTGGAGTACAGTTAACTAAAACAAACTTGCAAAATAACTAATAAGTTACTAAAGTAACTCTTATACTGAACTATAGTGCCTATGAGAGACAAGACAGGGGCAAAAATTAGCTGGATATGGAATAAAATGTTTCTACTGAAATCTCTATTTTACATTAAAATTCTAAACCTCTTCTATATTTTAAAGCTTTTTAAAAATTATTTATGAAATGGAAATATTGACACAAACATGGGATAAGAGTGGTGCAATTCCACAAAAGACAAAAGACTTCTTTGTCTTTTGACAGAAAGCAAATGCCTTGGAGGGGACACAGAGGAGAGTCACACATAATGAACGGAGTTGGGTGAAGGTGAAACACCTGAACCTGTGGCTCAAGAGTGAGAGGAAACAGATAGCAAGGCTGCTTACTCTGGGAAGGAGAGATAAGCTGTATTGAGGAAGCACATGCTTTTGACCCAGATGAACATATACAGAGGATGTTCCCAAAGGTCAGATTCTGTTAGTGATGATATTATAGAAAATATTCTAGATTACAATCCTTCTTGCAACCTTTGGAACTTGTAATTGCTCATAAAGTGCCCTGAGATTGAATCTCAGATGTGGGACACATTAAAAATACTCAGTATAAACTGCTATCCAAGAATGTCATACCCTCCATGACTCTCATTCTGAGATTAGAATCAGTTTTCATACACAAATGCAAGTAAAGCAGTTTTCCTACCTTAGAACTACTTTTTTACAATTAAAAAAAAAAAACAATAAAAGGAGGGGCCAGGAGGTGGCACACCTGGTTAAGCACACACAATATAGTGCACAAGGACCCGGGTTCAAGCCCCTGGTCCCCACCTGAAGGGAGAAAGCTTCATGAATGGTGAAGCAGGGATGCAGGTGTCTCTTTGTTTCTCTCTCCCTCTCCATGTTTCCCTCCCCTCTGGAGTTCTCTCTGTCTCTTTCCAATAATAAATAAATAAGAAAAAATAATTAAAAATAAAAAATAGTAAAAGGAGTATTGCTCCATAAATTAAAGATTAAAGCTCAAAATTGTGAATAAGACAATATAGATATAAAGCCAGGGAAAAAAACACAAAGGGTAGCACAAGTTCTTATGTGTGAATAATACCCCAAATTAATATTAAACTAATTATAAAGGGGTTAAGTCTAGAGCAGCATGTTATCTAAGATCAATGAATGAGCAATTTATCTTCTTTTTTAAATATCGTTTTATTATCTTTATTTATTGGATAGAGACAGCCAGAAATTGAGAAGGAAGGGGGTGACAGAGAGGGAGAGAGAGACAGAGAGACCCCTGCAACACTGCTTCACCACTTGTGAAGCTTTCCCCCTGCAGGTGGAGGCCCGGAGCTCGAATTCGGGTACTTGAGAATTGTAACATGTGCACCACCACCCAACCGAGAGCAATTTCTCTCTAATGGATTTACCCACAGGAAGCAGAATAGATCTGCATATCCCTATGTTCATAGTAGTGTTGTTGAGAGAGGAAGTCCGGAGCAAGGGGGTACACAAATCTTTATTATAGGATGGGGGGGTGGCTCAGGCCATGTGGAGTCAGCCGACAATGGCCGTCCCCACTACCTGACCAAGGGGCGAGAGAAGGGAGAGAGATCTGCGAGAGGGGGAGCCGAGAGCCCAGAGAGAACGAGCAGGGGGATGAGAGGGCTTTTTATTGGGCGACAACCAGGGGTGATGTGTGGGGCCAGGATTGGTTGAAGGGGGCACTGCTAGGATTTCGCGGGGCATGGTAAAACCTGGGGGTGGAGACTGCATCAGAATAATTCCTCAGCAACATAGTAGCACAATTTATTTGTATTAGCCAAACTTGAAAAGCACTCCAGATACCAAATGATAGATAAGTGGCTTAAAAAAGTAGTATATATCTAATAGAATATTACTCAGTGGTTAAAAATGATGAAGTCATTTTCCTTTGCATCATCTTGAGGAAACTTGAAGACAGGTTAAGTGATGTCTGAGTAGCAAAATTTAATTATTCCTAGAAGTATTACAGCATTCAGGTAGGCCATTTCTAGTGTTTTGAGAAATCTCCAGACCCTTTTCCACAGTTGTGAATGAATTTACATTCCTACCAATAGTATGAAAGTGTTTCTTCCCCCCCCAAATCTTCTCAAACATCTGTTGATACTGTCCTTTCTCATGTATGACATTCTCCTAGGTGTGGAGTGGTATCTTAGTTTTGTATTTATTTAAATTTGATAAGGAGCGACTTTGAGCACTTTCTTATGTGTCTGCTGGCGCTCTGGATATTTTCTTCTGTGAAGTTTTTTTTAATGTCCTCATTTCAGATATTCTTATATAACTCAACTTATTTTTTCCTTTTACAATGAGATACACTATTCAAACAAAGTTGTATTAGTAGATTAAGTCAGAAAGAAAAACAACATGTTGGTATTTTAGTCAAGGAGACATAATAATGGCAAAGGTTGGAATTTTATACAAAAGAAAACCAATAAGTAAAAGGTTCTAATAACTCAGTAGTTAAAAGTAGGTTTTGTGTTCTCACAACAACTTAAAATATAGAAGGAAGACCAAAATAATCTGTACTGAACTGGCAAAAGAGCTCATCTGCACAGTTCACCTGCTTTGTTGTGCACAGAACAACGAATTGAATCCTACCCCATTACACAGGGGAAGCTTTCATTTGGTCACATTTTACCTCTTTCCTAATATATTGATCTGTTTCAACTCTCTTTCTTTGTTCTTAAATTTTTTTTTATTAGGTAAATAATCAGATGCCAGCATGATGCCGACCAGACTTCCCTAGACAGACAACCCCACCAGTGTGTCCTGGAGCTCTGCTTCCCCAGAGCTCTGCTTCCCCAGAGCCCTGCCCTACTAGGGAAAGAGAGAGGCAGTCTGGGAGTATCAATCAACGACCATGTTCAGCGGGGAAGCAATTACAGAAGCAAGACCTTCCACCTTCTGCATCCCACAATGACCTTGGGTCCATACTCCCAAAGGGATAAAGAATAGAAAAGCTATCAGGGGAGGGGATGGGATACAGAGATCTGGTGGTGGGAATTGTGTGGTGTTGTACCCCTCTTATCTTATGGTTTTGTTAACGTATCTTTTTTTAAATAAAATAAAAAATATATTAGTGATCTAGTAAAAATAGAAAAGATTGTGGAATGAGAGGAGTACAAATAAAATTTTCACCACCAGAGTTCTGTTTCCTGTCCTCTACATTGGAAGCTTCCCTATTCTTTATCCCTTTGGGAGTATGGACCAAAGATCTTTATGGGGTACAGATCTTTTTTCTGTTTCTATCAAAAAAAGTAACTCAGGAATGGTGAAGCCTCGGAGATAAAAAAATGTTTAAATAAAATGTTTAAATAAAAATGTTCAAATAAAATGTATATCATGTATTTTGCCTAAGTCATCATATTCCATATAAAAATCATAACAGTAATATAACTAGGTATACTTGTGCTCGTGTAAGACTTTAAAAAGTAAAATATTGGGAGCTGGGCTGTAGCGCAGTGGGTTAGTGCAGTGGGTTAAGCGCACGTGGCGCAAAGTGCAAGGACCTGCAAGGATCCCGGTTCAAGCCCCTGGCTCCCCACCTGCAGGGGTGGTAAGGCAGGTCTGCAGATGTCTATCTTTCTCTTCCCCTCCACTCTCCATTTCTCTCTGTCCTATCCAACAATGACAACATCAGTAACAACAACAATAAAACAAGGTCAACAAAAGGGAATGAATAAATAAATAAGTAAATATTGAAAAAAACAAGTAAAATATTTTTTCAAATTAACCTGAGTCTTTTTAATATATAGGCTGTGTATCTGATATACAAACTCTCTCAAAAGTCTAGACCAAGTAGATCAGAAGCAACCAATAGCACAACTATATACAAGATACTGGGTACTGTACAGCAAACCCTAACAAAAGGACTTTTCAAAGTTAACCCAATTACCAAATAATGTGATGATAACAATAACTATCGATTGTCTTTTTGAACCCTAAGACAGCAGGAACCTCACATCTCCACTATAGAGCCTCTACTTCCCCGAGTCCTGGAACCCTTGGATAGGGCCCACTTTCCCGTATGCCTCTCCCATTCCATATCAAATAATATTGCATCTGCCGATCACAACCTAACCAATGCAACGATGGCCACCTCAACATGCTTCACTTCAGACTGTGTCCAGAGACTTCACATGTGGAATGACAACCCTTCAGTTTCATTACTCGGGTGAGACCTTTCCTTTCATAGTATACTCTAATTCCATCTCAGGTGGTTCACTTTGTAACAAAGTCCCAAAACCTAGGTATACACCAGTTTCTGTGAGAGAGAGCATATGTTCACATGTATCCATAAACTACTTCAAAATATATACCTGAAAGCAGAAGTACACTAGAGTTTGCAGTGAGTACCTCCCTAACACTTCCTCTCCACTATTCCAAGCTTTGGGTCCATGATTGCTCAACAATTTGTTTGTCTTCGTATGTTAACTCTCTTTTCAGTCACCAGGTTCCGGATGTCATTAGGATGCTGACCCTGGGTCCATGCTCCCAGAGGGATAGAGAATGGGAAAGCTATCAGGGGAGGGGGTGGGATATGGAGATTGGGTGGTGGGAATTGTGTGGAATTGTACCCCTTCTACCCTATGGTTTTATTAATTAATCCTTTCTTAAATAAAAAAAAAAAGAAAAAAAAGAATTAAATGTGTTCTTTATAAATGATTTTGTGATTCAAGTCAGAGTGGTTGATAACTCCTAAGTATGATATCTATTCTTTATTTGCCACAAGATAGCAATTTATATTTTATTAGATCCAAGTTTCATAAAAATTTATTCTGCTGCTTCTTAAATTCACTAAAATTCATTCCCTTTGTCTCAATTAACATATAAAAAGAGAGGTGGAATATTTAAGTGACTTGTTCAAGGATACAGGAAACTTAGAGACAGAAAATTATAATTCACTTTGTTTAATTTTTTAATTTGATGCTGCCTTGAACTGTTCATAATTTAGTAACTTCCTCAAATTTAAGTTCTTAGTTTATACAGATACCTTCTTTGAAGAATTTTGAATACTTTGACCTGATAAGCTTTTCATTTTATTTTATTATACACATAGTTTTAAGCAATAGTACCTGTTTAATATATGAAAACACAAAATGAAGAAAAATTTCAAATAGCATTTTTAAAGTCTTTGACTTCTACATTAACGTTTCTGTGTTTTGGTATGTCCTCCAAATTGATTTAAAGGCTTCTATAATGTATTTTATGCTTCAATTTTTGTTTCCTTTATTTTATTTTTATTAGTGATTTAATAATTATTACCAAGGTTTTAGGATGATGGGTACAATTCCATATAATTCTCAACACCAGAGTTCTGTACCCCTCTCCTTCCATAGGAAGTTTCCCTATTCTTTCTATTTTTTTAATTTATTGGATAGAGACAGCCAGAAATTGAGAGAAAAGCGGTGATAGGAAGGGAGAGAAACAGAGAGAGAGAGACACCTGCAGCCCTCCTTCACCACTCATAAAGCTTTCTCCTTGCAGGTGAGGACTGAGGATTTGAAACAGGGCCCTTGAGCACTTTAACATGTACACTCAACCAGGTGCACCACCACCCAGCCCAAAGTTTCACTATTCTATATCCCTCTGGGAGTATGGACCAAAATTCTTTGTGGGTACAGAAGGTGGTAGAGCTGGCTTTTGTAATTGCTACTCTGCTAAGCATGGTTGTTGGCAGGTCAAGACCAGCCTATTTCTATCTTTCCCTAGTGTGACAGAGCTCTGGACAGGTGGGGGACCAGGACACATTGGTGAGGTCATCTGCCCGGGAAGTCAGGACCGCATCTGCAACATGGTGGCTAAAAAGTATTAAGATATAAAGCTAGTCAAATTGTTTAATAAACATTAACCTAAAGATAAGAATGGAACAGATAGGACTGAGTATTTGTAAGGAATTAGCTATTCCAAGGTGCCCATGACTTTACTAATTTTTTGCCTGAGTCCAATAGCTAACATGCAAGTGGGCTAAAAGTCTTTTCTTGGAAGATGGTGGTGTCGGAGTTGAGAATAGAACTAGGAAGCTAAATCAGGGCAGAGAGTAGCTCTCAAATATGAGGAAAATATGTAATTACCATTAACTGTAAACCCCATCAATCTGGCTAGTGTCTGTGCCTATTCATATGTAGAAGTTTTTCATCTTATATTTGCAACCTGATAAATACTAGGATTTATATTTACAAAATATCTACTCTTATCATAAATTCTAACAAACTGATAGAGGTGCTGTCATTTATAGAATATTTGATGCAGAGATAAATAGCCTAATGGTTATGCAAAGAGACTCTTATACCTGAGGCTTCAAAATCCCAAGTTCAATACCTTTTTCCATGTTTAATCCCCATAAGCCAGAGCTGAACAGTGCTTTGGTAAGAAAAAAAATTAAAAAGCATTTATATAGTTTGGTACTCTCACCTGAAACATCTTACCTTCAGTAATTTTCTTTTCTTTGTATTGTTAAACTCCTTTTGGCTTCACTGCTCTGGGCTGACTTTTGCAGACAGAGAAAGATGCAGAGGGGTCTGGTGGTAGTGCATCTGGTTGAGGGCACAAGTTACAATGCACAAGGACCTAGGTTTGAGGCCCCGGTCCACCTGCAGGGGGAATGCTTTGTGAGTGCTGAAGCAGTGCTACAGGTGTCTCTTAGTCCCTTATCCTATCTATCTCCTTCTTCCCTCTGTGATTTCTGACTGTTTGTATCCAATAAACAAAGATAATAAGAGAGAGATACCATAATACCAGAAGAGCAAAGTTTCCCCTACTGCAGTATGGGCTCAGATGAACTTGGGTCATAGGTCTGGTAAAGTAGGCACCCTTGCATGTGAGTTATCTTACAGGCCTCCCAGTAATTCTTTTAATTTCCTACTGTTGAAGGAATGAGGAATCCAGAGGGACTAGATGGAAATCTCAACTTCCAAATCAGTGAAATTGTTATCTCCTGGTGAGCACCTTTCTTTCTCTATCATTCAGGTAAATAAAAGTCAAGGGCACATATATGAAATACTGGGCTCCATACCTGGTACCAGCATTCCCTTCTCTCTGTCAGTGTTTCTATTTGAAAAATTAGACCCAGAGCAGTAAAACCCAACAACAAAACAAATTATCTTACCCTTTTAGTTTGGTCTATGCAAGTGTTTCTCTGACATGTTGACTTACTTCTAAATTGATTTAAAATGAAGTGCTAGATTCCAGTTCAGGTTAGTTCCCTTGGTAGATCACATCTTTTACCATGGCTAAGGAGTCAGGTTCAAGCTCTTGGTGCCCATCTGCAGGGATGAGGATTCACAAAGCAATGGAGCTGTACTACAGTTGTATATTTCTCTTTTTTTTTTGTTGCCTCCAGGGTTACCACAGAGACTTGGTGCCTGCACTATGAAGCCACTGCTCCTAGCGGCTCTTTTTTTTTTTTTTTTTTTTTGCCTGGGAAATTGTGCAGATGCAGTCACATCTGTTGTGTTGTCCCCTCAGGCTATTGCTAGTTCCCGGGAGATTTGGGACATTCTCAGAGTGCCTGTTCCACCATGTTGTGCCCTCAGGGCATTGTCAATTCCCTGCTTTAGTTGGAGTGCTTTAGTTACTACTTCCCCTTCCCATCCCTTGAGAGTTATTATCCTACCCTGGAGTGCTATGGTTACTCCTCCCCCTTCCCATTCTCCCTAGAGCTATTCCCATAAAAGCCCTTCTTCTTCTGCCTCTCGCTCTCTTGCCCACCTTCCACTTCGGTGATTAGACGCAGGGAAGGTTGCTGCACAAGGTGGCCATTTTTGCTACCTCCATGTGGCCCAAACTGCTGCTCTCTCACCCAACTCTGAGGTGCCAGTGCAAATAAAGGATTGTGTTCTCTTTCTGCTCCAAGTCTATTTTTTCTGAGTCCCGCCACTGTCGCAAGAGACACTGGTGCCCAAAGTGTCCTGCAATCACGCCCCGCAGGGTGGCCTGGCCTGAGGTCTAGAAAACCCGTCCAGACACAGGTAAGTGGCAGCTGCCTGACTGCGGCCCCACATTTACCCCCACCATGGGATTTTTCCAGCTTTATGAGGAGGCGTCCCAGACATTCTATTCTTTTCTCATGGGACAGGCTCTCTATCTCAGAGGCACTTTACTGGGGGCTGCACAGTGGGTTATCTTGGCTATGTTTGAACCTATATTTGTGCCTTTTTGGAGCCCTGCCAAAAGGTTAAGAGACCTTGAGGCTGAGATACAAGAGTTAAAGAAGATGTTCTCAGTGCTTAACCACCCTAAGCCTTCTGGAATTTGCTCTGAGAGTTCTGTTTCGGCAGACATGTGTTCAGTTTCTCTGGCAGCTGCTTCTCCAGCAGCTTCCACTTCCATGACTCCTTCCCCCCGCTGATACCTCATCATCAAACCAAGTCCACACCTTCTCAGTAAATGTGGCCCCCAATAAACAGAACCCTGAGGTGTGGCATCCATATTCCTCCTAAGAACTCAGAGAACTCAGACAGGCAGTGAAGGAGGACAAAATCCATGCCCCATGGACCAAGTCCATTTTAAGAGACTTTTTCCAGCACCTTAATACCCCCCAATATTGGAGGGACTTAGCTCTTGCTGCACTCCCAGACCCCCTCTACTTGCAATGGGAGGCATGTTTTTATGATGAATGCTCAAAACAATCCCAGAAAGATAGTCAGAAACAGCTACAATGGAATTTTGATGCACTGTTTGGATCAGGAGAGTTTGAAACTGAAATCCAGCAGGCAGAAGCCAAGTTTCCAGTCAGATATTTTGCACAGGTACACACCTGTGCAACACAAGCATGGGAGAGGTTAACCCCATCCACAGGAGAGGCCTCAGTCCCCATTAACTCCCTTCACCAAGAAACCAGCTAACTTCATTGCCAGGTTTTGGTCAACCTTAGACAGAAAGATTTATAATCCTGAAGTCCGCTCTCTCCTCTTGCATTCTATTGTCTGGGATGGCATGTTTCCACTATTCCATCAGACATGCCTCAGTCTTAAACACCAACACCCAGATAATTGGATTTTAGTGACACAGGAACTTAGACCAGGCTTTTTATGGGGCACCCATTATGACACAAGCTTATGCAGTTACCCCCCATAATCAAAACGGGCCTGCTTTTAGTGCAGTCACCAAGAGCATTGGCGTAACCAATGTCCAGATAAGCCACGATCACGCCTCCAGTCAGGGCAACCATGTCTCCAGTTAGGACAACCAAGCCCCCAGTCAGGGCAACCGCGCCTTCAGTCAGAGAGCCAGAGGACACGAACACCTTGTCCTAGACGTCAGAAAGGTTTTCATTGGAAGAGAGCTTGTTGGTCCAAGTTTCATAAAGATGTCATGCCCCTGAATGGTACAAATTCAGGGCCTGAGATTTTGTGGACCACTCCTGTCTTAGAACGAGGTCACCCTACTATGACAGTAAGGATTGGCAATATCCTTTTATATGTTTGATTGACACAGGGGCAGAAAAGATGATTTTAAGGCAAGCAGAAGTTCCCCAGAATTGGGAACTCATCCCAGGACCCCATTTACATGAAGTTTGAGGGTTGACCCAAGCCTTTCTCACACGAGATTCGCTCATCTGGGAAGACCCTGAAGGGACTACCAGCCACTTCTGCCCTTTAGTAGCTGATATTAGCACCAACCTTCTGGAATATTGATGTTAGGATCTTCTGGAATGTCTTGATGTTAGGATATCCACAGATGCTTCTGCAGAGCATAACACCCACTCCTGCGAGACTAGATCTAATCAGCACCCCCAATATTAACTGCCACTGTTCGTAACCAAACTCCCTGCTTAGACTGGCTTTCTAATGAGCCTGTCTGGGTGGAACAGTGGCCTTTGCCTAGGGATAAGCTAGAAATTTTAAAATAGCTCGTCCAAGAGCAGTTGTCCTTGGGACACATTCTTCATTCTCGAAGCCCATGGAATACTTCTATCTTTGTGATTAAAAAGCACTCGGGAAAATGGCAGCTTCTCCAAGATCTCTGTGTGGTAAATAAAACCATGCAGGTTTGGGGCTCCCCCCAAAGGGGTTTGCCTCTTGCTTCTGCAATTACCACAGGAATTCTAATCATAGCTATTGATATACAAGATTTTTTTCTCTATTCCCTTGCATCCTCAATACTGTAAACATTTTGCCTTCTCTGTTCCTTCTATTAATAATGCCAGCCCTGCAGATAGATTTGAATGTGTGGTACTACCCAAGGGCATGGCCAATAGTCCTACAATTTGTCAAGAGGCTGGTAAATCTGCCCTTTTCCCATATATTCATAAGGACCTTAATGTTTTCCACTACATGGATGATGTCTTAATATGGGGAGAATTAGGTACAGATCTCTGTGCCCTACATGATTTTCTCATTCCTGCCTTAAAGAAAACCAGCCTTAATGTAGCTCCTGAGAAGGTACAGCTAATTCCTCCAATATATTTCTTAGTTTCAGAGATTTCTCTAACACAAATTAGTCCCTTAAAACCTAGTGTTACTTTTCCTTCTAACCTTACTCTTGCTTCTTTACAAAGTTTTCTTCAAAATTTAAATTGGCTTAGGCAGTATCTTTATTTGCCTACTAGCTGCCTCCAACCACTGTTTGACCTGTTAAAAGGAAACAAACAGCCCTCCTCAAAATGTATGTTAACTCCTGAGGCCTCCTTGGCACTGGAAAGGGTTAACCAGGGCCTCCAGGACATGCACCTTGTTCGATTCTCCCCCTCTTCTCCGGTAAACCTTCTAATCTTTAACTCCACCCCCACAGTAGTGGGGACGCTGTGGCAGAACCATGGGGTTCTCGAGTGGCTTCACACACCAGTAGGCGGAGCTCCAAGACTCTTCACTGAGATAGACGTGTTAGCATTCATGGTTCGCCAAAGAAGGAACAGGTCTGTGCAGGTCTTAGGGAAAGAACTGGATTTAATTATTCTTCCTTTTTCTTTCACAGATACAGAGTGGCTCATACTCCACCATTCCTGTTTTGCCATAAGTTTCATGGGGTTTTCAGGAAAAATAGATAACCATTTTCCTTCTAATAAATTGATAGCTTCTTTACCTCTATTGCCCCTACTATACCTAAACTTTTCTCTCAGGATCCCATCCCCTCTGCTCCTACAGTCTTCACTGATGGTGGAATAAAGGGAGCTGCTGACCTTATGTATTACCCAGACAAGCAATCCCCTAAACCTCTCTTTACTGAGCTTCCTGATAATTGCTGTCAGTACAAAGAACTTTATGCTGTTTTCCTTACATTAAAAGCTGTACCAGAATCCTTCAACCTTTTTTCTGACAGTGTGTATACTGTTAACTTACTTCCATGGCTCGCTCGTTCTTATGTAAAAATTGATGACAACCTACTTGCCCCTCTCTTGATTCAAATCGCCTATATGCTCTGTTCTTGAACCCAACCACTGTATGTTCAACACCTTCATTCCCACAACCCTCTTCCTGGTTACCTGTCCAATGAGAATGCTTCAGCTGACCACCTTGCCTCCACAGGAACTCTCCTAATCTCTGTCTCTGATCCTGATGACTTTCATTCCCTAACCCATGTTAATCTTAAAGGCCTTCGAGTTCGATTTCCTGATGTTCCTGTACTACAGTTGAAACATATCCTTTCTACATGTTCTTCCTGTACTTTAATGGGCTTACTGAAAACTGACAATGAATCTACATTTACCAGCAAACAATTAAAAGATTTTTGTTCCCTCTGGAACATTACTCAAACTAAAGGCATTCCCTATAATCCACAGGGACAAGGCATTGTTGAGAGGGCCCATCAAACCCTTAAGGCTCAATTAAACAAAGAGAAAGGAGAAATGTACCTACCCCAATATCCAGCTAGCAAAAGCCTTAACTACATTAAATCTCTTTAATATTTACAATAACCCGGACCTACCTCCTATTATTCTTCATTGGCAAACACCATCCACCATCCCAGCTATTAAGGTCAAATGGAAAGACCCACTCGATAAAATCACCATTGACCATGGGGAGAGGTTTTGTATGCGTTTTTCCACAGAATTACTCCAAACCCATCTGGGATCCTGCCCACCATGTCTGACAATACCCACATGATGGAGCTGCTATCCCTGAAGAACAAGAAATACTACAAGAAGACTAGATGCAGGATGCATCCCAGGATCCATAATATGACATGGTGGAATGTGGAAAATCTGACTCACAGAGCCCTCTCTCCTACCCCTTCTCTGGATATCTTATGTTATGACTGGCCAGTTGTGTTTTGTGAGTGACTGTGTTGAATGACCAAAAATTTTTGTATGACCCATCTGCTCAGAGTACTCTAAAACTTAATTTACTGTATATAAAAATGCTGGACTCAGCCAAGGTTTCTGGAGAAGTCCAGAAATATTCCAAAAAAATTTTTTTTCCTCTCTTTTAATTTTTTATATATGTCTTGGTATATATGTAAAGTGCTTAGTCTTAAACTGTGTGAGTAAAGACAGATCTAAATTTGTTTTTTTTAATTTAATTTTATTTATTTATTCCCTTTTTGTTGCCCTTGTTGTAGTTATTATTGTTGTTGTTGTTGGATAGGACAGAGAGAAATGGAGAGAGGAGGGGAAGACAGAGAGGAGGAGAGAAAGATAGACACCTGCAGACCTGCTTCACCACCTGTGAAGCGACTCCCCTGCAGGTGGGGAGCAGGGGTTCGAACTGGGATCCTTATGCCAGTCCTTGTGCTTTGCGCCACCTGCGCTTAACCTGCTGCTCTACAGCCCGACTCCCCCTAAATTTGTTTTTAAAATGAAATGTTTTCATAACAAAAGTTTTTCTCCTCCAGTGTGTTATAACTAAATGTTTATGGGTATGTTTCAAGTTTGGTAAACATTAACGGTTAAAAGTGTAACCTTGAAGCTACATTACTACCAGGCAAGATAAAATTAATTTGCTAAAAGTAACTATTTAACGTAAAGTCTAAATATTTAACGTGACAATAAATCCCCAAAACTAAAATACAAATTCTCTATACAGGGCGCTTTTGGAGGGCCCCCAAAAGTGCCCTGTAAACTATCTTGTGGAAATTAATCCACAACAGATCTGGCATCAATCTGACACTGTAAATGTTAAAACCATAGTCACTAACATGTGTTAACTCTCTAAGTAACCTGATTCTGTTTATAGTCCAAAGTAAAATGATAAAAAATAAATATATATATATATTTTTTAACTAAAATTGGTCTAAAGATCCTGCTGTAGAGTCTGCTACAAGAAGTCACATTAGATGACCTTTGAACAAAACCATAAAGAAACTTAAACCAATTATAATCATCGATCTATCAATTATAGTAAACCTCTAACTTGTTACAAGTTTTATTTTTTTCACTAATAAGTGATTACAGCTATCAAGCCTTCACATGAAGAATCGTCTATTCATATGGTAAGGTATTAAACTATAAAAAGTTCCTCCGTATACAACGTATGTGAATTAACATCATTCACATATTCTTCTACACTTAACTGATGTATCTCGTCTTGCCACTATAGGCCTGCATTTGTCAGCCAACAATTTAAAGATATTTCCCTTTATAACATCACCCATGCCATGGAAATCTCTTACTACCCCCAAAGACAAATGGCTGTTGAGAAGGCCCACCAAAAGCCTAGGCTCAATTAAGTAAAAAAAAAAATTAAATAAATAATAATAATAATAATATAATAAATACATAGGGAAGATACATCCCCCAATACTCAGTTGGCTAAGGCACCGAACCTCTTCTTCTATAAAAAATTCAAATCAGATGCCCTGTTAACCACAAGAGGCAGATTGTGTTTCTTTAACAGGAATCCCGGGAAAAACCATCTGGACCCCTGCACATTCTGACTTAAAACACTAGATGGCACGACTAAAGTGGCACACCCTGTGAAACCCTAGATGTCACCTGACGTGATCTAAAGAACCTGATTCACAGACTACAAGGACAGAACTTTCTTACTGCCTGTCTGCCCTTTCTGCTTCTGCTTTGCCTGTCATGTTTTGGTGGTTCCAGCTCACTCTCTATAGAAAAGCAGAAGTCCAGCAGCTGACCTTCCTCATGCAGTGTTTCATCCCCTGCCATTTCTCCCCCTAGTTGCACACTTTGGACTGACACTTCTATTGGACTTGCTGGTTTACTGTTTGGACACTTTACACAATTTTACAGCAGCTTCCTTTCCTTCATGCTGCTGGCTTTTCAAAGACTGACCCTGACTAGTTCATAGACTTTGCAGATTGTTGCTTGAGAACTACACAATGCCAAATAGCCCCTTTGTTTGGTGGGCCATGCCCTCCTGCCTACAGGTCCTGCCTTTTGAGGCAGGAAATGCCCCCTCATTACAAACCCCTGCCCCCCCCCCCCGAGACAGGGAACGTTCCTTTGCACACCAAGCCTTCCCTTGACATCACACTGGCTCTTACTGCTTCCCTACTTGTCCCTTCCTGTTTTGTTATATCATTCAGGTTTATGCCCAAAAGGTTACTGCTCACCCCTACACTACTGTTCCTCTGTCACAGATGGAGTCTTTTACAGACATTGACCCATCCTATTGTGATGACTAGATAGAAAGATAGGGAAATATGTAGAAATATTGTGAGGAGATGGTGGAGCCTGGCAGAGCTTAACATATGAGATGAGTCCCTCCAGGTAAGTCTCACTCTCTACAGAGGGATTGAGCACCGGGGGGACACATAAATCTCACAAGGTTGGTGGCCATGTAAGTCTTCCCTCCCCAACAAAAACATCCTACATCTTCCCACCTGAGCATGGCATTCTTTAAAAACATTTAAGCCTGCTCCACTCTAAATTTCCTATACTGTGGCCATTAGATATAAGGAAAGGGGGAGATGCTGGAAAATTGTGCAGATGCAGTTACATCTGCCATGTTGCCCCCTCAGGCTACTGCTAGTTCCCGTGAGAATTGGGACATTCTTGGAGTGCCTGTTTCACCATGTTGTGCCCTCAGGGCATTGTCAATTCCCTGTGATAGTTGGAGTGCCTTGGTTACTCCTCCCCCTTCCCATTCTCACTAGAGCTATTCCCATAAAAGCCCTTCTTCTTCCGCCCCTTGCTCTCTTGCCTGCCTTTCACTTCGGTGATTAGACGCAGGGAAGGTTGCTGCACGAGGTGGCCATTTTTGTTACCTCCACAGGCCCAAACTACTGCTCTCTCACCCAACTCTGAGGTGCCAGCACAAATAAAGGACTCTGTTCTCTTTCTACTCCAAGCCTCCTTTTTCTGCATCCCACCGCCATCGCAAGTGACAACCACTAGAAGTGACAACCACTGGGACTTGGTGCCTGCACTATGAAGCCACTGCTCCTGGAGGCTCTTTTTTTTTTTCCAGTTCTGTTGGTTGTTTTCATTGTTGTTGTTATTGTTGTCTTTGTTGGTGTTGGGTAGGACAGAGAGAAATTGAGAGAGGAGGGGAACACAGAGTGGGGAGAGAAAGATAGACCCCTGAAGACGGGCTTCACAGCTTGTGAAGTGACCTCCCTGCATGTGGGGAGCCAGGGTTTCAAACCAGAATCCCTATGAAAATCTCTGAGCTCTGCACCATGTGCACATAACATGCTGTGCTAATGCCCAACCCCTAAATCTTTCTTTTTTCCTCCTTTTCTCTTCTCTTCTCTTCTCTTCTCTTCTCTTCTCTTCTCTTCTCTTCTCTTCTCTTCTCTTCTCTTCTCCTCTCCTCTCCTCTCCTCTCTCCTCTCCTCTCCTCCCCTCTCTCCTCCCTTCCTCTCCCCTCCCCTCCCCTCCCCTCCTCTCTTCTCTCCTTTTCTCTTCTCTTCTCTTCTCTTCTCTTCTCTTCTCTTCTCTTCTCTTCTCTTCTCTTCCTCTCTCTCTTTCTCCCTCTCTTCTGTCCTCTCCCTATTTTCCACCTCCATTAAATCATAAAATAAAGGGATAGAGAGTGCTGATGATCCTCAAGCTTTTTAAGAATGGTAGATCACATTCTGTAGTCATGAGTAAGAACATTCCAGGCTGCCCCAATTTCAGAACCCATATTCCTCAAGTGTAACATAGAGTATGTTGTCCAGCCTCCCTTTGAGGATGGACATTCTCTACCTTTGTTGATCCATATTGAGGGCAAGGTCTTATGGGGGCCCACAAAGGGGGCTATTGTGTTGTTCCTGATAGAAATGACTGATAGTAATGGAGTAATTTATCCCAGGTGTAAGCTCATCATGTATGTTTGGGAATCTCAGGACTCCCCGATTAGGACCCAGTTGGTGGAATGGCCTAACAGTGACTAAAAAGGCATCATTAAAGTATGCCAGTCTCTTGCCCTTATTCAGCTTTTAGTCCTTACTTTGATAAGGTTAGCTTTGGAGTAACTTAGGGAAGTATAATGGAAAGTAAGTGATGGGGGTATCTAAGTCCAAATAGACACTACTTCATGAGGAACTTGATGGTGTCTTTTTAAATCATTCTAATTGCTTGCTGCATATATTGAATTGCTGCAGACTATTCTGCACTTCCACTTTCAGGTTTATATTTTGCCCTAATTTATGGATCCATGCAAACATATGCCCTATCTCATGGAACCTGGTCTATATCTAGGTTTTGGGACATTGTCAGGAAGAGTGGACCACCCTAAATGGAATTAGAGAATCCTATGAAAGGAAAGGTCTCACCCGAGTAATGAGGATGAAATGTTGACATTCCATGCCTGACCTTTCTGGACACAGTCTAAAGTGAAGCATGTGGGTGTGAAGTGAATCATGGCAAGTTGGTAGTCCTTGCGTTGATTACGCTGGGATCAGCAAATGCAATATCATTTGGTATAAATTGAGATAAACATGCAGGAAAGTGTGCCCACCCTAGGGGTTCCAAACTGAGGGAAATATAAGCTCTAAGGAAGAAATGGGAGGTTCCTTCTGTATTAGGGTTTAAGAAGGTAATAGATAGTCATTACTAAAATCAAATTATTTGGCAACTGGGTTAACTTTGAATATCCTTTTGTTAGGATTTGCTGTATAATACACAACATCACCATAATTTATGTTACTTGATATTATTTGTATATAGCTGTGTCTTATAGAGCAACACCACCAGTTGCTTCTATTCTCCCTGGTCTAAGCTTTTAGGAGAGTCAACATTTCCAAGACTCAGCCTATGGTCTGTGCATTAAAAAGTTTAAGACATTCAATCTATAGGCTCCTAAGCTGAATATGGGCCCCAGATCAGATCAAATCGATGGGGTTTATAGTCAACAATATTTATACACATTTCCCATATTTGGGAGCTACTCTCTTCCCTGATCCAGCTTTCTGATCTTTTTCCAGCCATGACATAATCTCTCCAGGCAATAACTTTGATCCACCTGCATATCAGATGTCAGAGTCAGGAAAAAAAATAAAAAAACAACTAGTATAGTCTTGGGCCATTTGGAATATAACAAAAATAGGCCTACTAACTATCTACAAAATGGAGACCCCCAAAACTTCCTCTGCAATACTCTAGCATTTAGGTTCATGATTAGTCAACAATTTGTTTGGCTTTATATGTTAACTCTTCTTTCAGCCACCAGGCTCCAAATGCTACCATGATACCAGTTGGACTTCCTTGGGCAGATGACCCCACCAATATGTCCTGGAGCACCACTTCCCCAGAACTCTGTCCCATTAGGGAAAGAGAGACAGGCTGGGAGTATGGATAGACTTGTCAATGCCTATGCTCAGCATATTAATATTTTAAAAATAAATAAAAAGAATGGTATATCACTCAAT
This sequence comes from Erinaceus europaeus, assembly GCF_950295315.1. Taxonomy (NCBI): domain Eukaryota; kingdom Metazoa; phylum Chordata; class Mammalia; order Eulipotyphla; family Erinaceidae; genus Erinaceus; species Erinaceus europaeus. Next base: position 65,266,582 of record NC_080175.1, read on the forward strand.
GTGGAAGAAATTATTTGTTTCCTGAATTATTATTATCACCTATATATAATCTGCATTGCAGGAAATCATAATTTACGAGATAGCTGTCACTTTATTTGGTTGCTTACCTCCCCAGAGAGGTATCTAAGTACCTCATCTACTGCCAACAGACATCTTCCAGCAATAAGAGATTGTTCCTAACCCCACACCTGCCTCTCCTTTTCAGATTTCTTGAATCTATTGAGTATAGCTTTATATTTTACAAGTTGCTTTGATTTTTTTCAGCTTATTTTAAACAAATTTTTTTCAACTTAATCTGTCCTTCTGAATTTGATAATCTTTTCAAGTTTAATAAATTACTGGCATTCGAATGTCAAGAGACTTTTTGACATAGATCTTGTCTGGGCAGTGAGAAATGACAAGGGTATTTTATTAACCACTGGCATTCAAGAAGTTAGTATTAGTTTCAGTCTATAGTAATGACTCTGCCTAAGCTGGTCTCTTATTTTTCTCTTGAAAATATAGGAAATATATTAAGCAAAATAATGGTTTATATTTAAACACTGTATGTTAAAGTTTGGGTTTCAGTGCTAGACATATCTTGCTTGCTTTCTCCTACAATAACTTGAAATACAATTTTCAAATAATTTTGTAATTCTTCTCTTAGGTCAAGAATCTTTCATAATGATGCCCTACCAGGAGACTATGGAACAATGTAACTGTCAATTATCTATGGTTCTGAGTAGTCAAAACAGTTTCCACAAAAGGTAACATGTATTTTTTCATTATTATTCTTGTTCTATATTTCTATTACTTTTGTTCCTTATGTAGTCTCATTTTGTATTTAACTCACCTATATCCCTGACCTTTGATATTCAATATTTCATAATACATTCAATGTTTTTTAAATGACTCTATGCAAAACTAATATAACATTTATTGAATATGACTGAATCCATAATTATCCTCTAGGAAGAAGTTAACACTCATATAAATATAAAATTTCTAAAGTATTTTCTTTAAAAACATGCCATTAAAACTACTTTTGGGTGGGAATATAGTAATCTACTATATATTCACTCAAAAATCTATTATCTACTAGGAATCTACTGATAATTTACAGGATAATAAAGTATTTTATTACATAATATAACTATTTTCCCATAATATGACTTTTCTTTTTTTAATTTTTTATTTAAGAAAGGATTAATGAACAAAAACATAAGGTAGGAGGGGTACAACTCCACACAATTCCCACCACCCAATCTCCATAACCCACCCTCTCCCCTGATAGCTTTCTCATTCTCTATCCCTCTGGGAGCATGGACCACCCATGGTCATCGAGGGTTGCAGAAGGTAGAAGGTCTAGCTTCTGTAATTGCTTCCCCACTGAACATGGGTGTTGACTGGTCGGTCCATACTCCCAGTCTGCCTCTCTCTTTCCCTAGTAGGGTGTGTCTCTGGGGAAGCTGAGCTCCAGGACACATTGGTGGGGTCTTCAATCCAGGGAAGCCTGGCCAGCATCCTGGTGGCATCTGGAACCTGGTGATTGAAAAGAGAATTAACATACGAAGCCAAACAAATTGTTGAGCAATCATGGATCCAAAGCTTGGAATAGTGGAGAGGAAGTGTTAGGGAGGTACTCACTGCAACTCTAGTGTACTTCTGCTTTCAGGTATATATTTTGAAGTAGTTTATGAATACGTGTGAACATTTGCTCTCTCTCACAGAAACTGGTGTATATCTAGGTTATGGGACTTTGTTAGAAAGTGAACCACCTGAGATGAAATTAGAGTGTACTATAAAAGGAAAGGTCTCACCCGAGTAATGAAGCTGAAGGGTTGTCATTCCACATGTGAAGTCACTGGACACAGTCTGAAGTGAAGCATGTTGAGGTGGCAATCGTTGCGTTGGTTAGGTTGTGATCGGCGGATGCAATATTATTTGGTATGTATTGGGATACACATATTGGAAAGTGGGCCCTATCCAAGGGTTCCAAGACTGGGGGAAGTAGGGGCTCTATAGTGGAGATGTGAGGTTCCTGCTGTCTTAGGGTTCCAAAAGACAATCAATAGTTAATGTTAACACCACATTATTTGGTAATTGGGTTAACTTTGAAAAGTCCTTTTGTTAGGGTTTGCTGTACAGTATCCAGTATCTTGTACATAGCTGTGCTATTGGATGCTTCTAATCTACTTGGTCTAGGATTTTGAGAGAGTCCGCATATCAAATACACAGCCTATATATTAAAAAAGATTCAGTTTGTGTTTTGAGAAACTTTGAGACATACAACTGATTTTCCCCCTCTCATATTAATTAACTACTGATTTATATGTCTACATTTTGTTAGGAGTGTGCATAAACACCATTCCCACCACCAAAAGACTGTGACCCATCCCTACCACCCACTCCCACACCCCACTGGCCCAGGAAGCTGCATGCCTACCCCTCACCACAGGGTTTTTACTTTGGTGCCCTACTTACAATTTGATCAGGTCCTGCTTTTAGTTTCCCTTTCAGATCTTCTTCCTCAACTTCTGTTGATGAGTGGGATCATGCCATACTCATCTTTATCTTTCTGACTTAGTTCACTTAACATAATTCCTTCTAGCTCTGTCCAAGATGGGTCAGAGAAGGTGGGTTCATTGTTCTTGAGAGCTGCATAGTATTCTATTGTGTACATATACCACAGCTTTCTCAGCCACTCATCTGTTGTTGGGCACCTGGGTTGCTTCCAGGTTTTAGCTATTATGAATTTTGCTGCTATGAACATAGGAGTACACACCTCTTTTTGGTGGTTGGGTGTTATGGAGTCCTTGGGGTATAACCCCAGGAGAGGAATTACTGGATCATATGGAAGGTCCATGTCTAGCCTTCTGAGAGTTTTCCAGAATGCTCTCCACAGAGTCTGTACCAAGTTACATTCACACCAGCAACATAATATGACTTTTCTATAATTAACTTTCAATATTGGCCTTGTGTCCATTTTTTAAAATTTATTTATAAAATAGAAATACTGATAGGACCACAAAATAAGAGGGGTACAATTCCACACAATTCCCACCACCAGAGTTCCTATTCCCATCAAAATATTCTAAAAGAGGGCAATCTTCAATATATCACAATTCTTAGTGGCTTGAATGAAGCACACCAAACCTAGAATTCTTTGCCCTTAAAGTGCCCATTTGGCAGTTCAACCTCTGGGTATGGCAACATGTAATTAAGAGTCAGTTGGCTCTAACAAAGAACCACATGCATCTACTCCTAGTAAAGGGATTTTAGCTCCAAGAGTGTTTTTTAAAATGATGATAGTTTGCTGAATGGTTAAAACTGTCTTTTGTTATAACCCCTTTAACCTACAATATAGTGAATTTTAGAACATGGAATAAACATCATTATTTTTCATTCTATTTTATTTGATAGGACAGAAAAAATGAGAAGACGCATGGAATTAGAAAGGGAGAGAAAGACAAACGCTTGTAGAGCTTCTTCATGGCTCATGAAGCATCAACCCTGCAAGTGGGGGAGAGAAAGCTTGAATCCAGGTCGATGTCCATGGTATAGTGTGCACTCAACCAGGTGCACCACCACTGAATTAAACATACTTTATGATTAACAGAATCTTTAAATTGATATTTCCCACTTAAGAATTTGTTGTACCAGAAGGATATGTCAAATTGATTAAGAGAAGTCAGGAGGTAGCGCAGTGGGTTAAGTGCACATGGCGCAAAGCCAAAGGACTAGCTTAAGGACACCAGTTTGAGCCCCTAGCTCTCCACCTGCAGGGGAGTCACTTCACAGGCAGTGAAACAGGTCTTCAGGTCTGCAGGTGTCTGTCTTTGTCTCCCCTTCTCTGTCTTCCCCTACTTTCTCCTTTTCTCTCTGTCCTATCCAACAATGGCAACATCAATAACTACACCAGTAAAACAACAAGGGCAACAAAAGAGAATAAATAAATAAATAAAAATAAAAATAAATTATCTTAAATCCATATTTACTAATTAATGAGAAAGAGAACCAAGATTGATGTCATTAAAGTTCGGAGGCTCCAGCAGGCCGGGCTAGCATTGCGGCAGTAGACAGAGACAGAGACTCAGGGACACACGGCTGGGCTGAGATGCTGCAGTTTAATCTTTAGTCACGAACGGGCAAATCACCACACAATGTGCTTCCCCATCATTCTCCTTCCACTGCTGCTGGGACTCTGGACATCCTTAGCATAGGGGGCGGGGAGAAAGCGGGGCACGAAACTAGCAAGGGCCAAACCAATTCTATCAGAGGTCAGGGGGAAGGGGAGAAAACGAATATGAAACATATCAACAATTCCCCTTCTGTTTTTAACTAAATGACCATAGTATCAGGGGTGTGGGGTGAACAGAAACCTATATCGTACAGGCATTTTCAAAAAAGAAACTGGCACAAGCATGGAGAAACATGTAAGCGAGTAACTAGAACCAGTGTGCTGCCAAGGGAAGGCCTGAGGGGGCCATTTTTTGCCTCTGTGGGCAAAACTTTATCAGCTTAAAAAAAAAAACATTTCCTGCCTCTGGGAGGTGTTACTTGCCTTCACGGGCATTTTCTAGCATGGGGGGAGGGTGAGGCCTAGAGTCCCAAGGCATGGCTGTAGTCAGTCTTTGAGAAACCCAGCAGCATAAGGGAAGCTGCTAGTTTTGTGCAAAGTGTCCAAGGTGTACCAGTGAGTCCAATAGAAGTCCAAAGAAGATGTCCACCAAAGAATTGCCAGGGGGTGAATTGTTGTACATCTGTCTCGATGGGGAATGTCAGCCATCGGAATTCTGCTTTTTGGTAGAGAACTTGACAGCTGCAATTCACTTACTTATGAAACAAAACTTGTAGCAGGTTAGAAGTTTACCACAATTGATAACTCTGTCACAATTGGAAGTCCCTTCCAGTATGATTCCAAGGTGATTTAACGTTCAAACAATAAAATGTGGAAAGGCAAACATGAACCATAGAAAGAAAAAAGCCTCAGGCATGAGAATTATTAGTATAACCATAACACAATCTAATGTTTCTAATTGAGAAGGAATTTGAGAGTTTTACATATCAACAATGTCTTTTTAACCTTTTGTTACACCCATTCAAGATGGAGACACGCCCTAGGTGTGTGCAGGTTTTTTTTTTAGACCAACTTAGTTAAAATATATTGATTTTAAACTAATTTTTACCTCAGACTTTAAATGTAAGTTAATTTTATCTTTATGAGAATTTAGTCTTAAAGTTACATTTTTAACCTTAAAGTTAATGTTACCAAACTTTAAACACACACATACACATGGTCTTCAATACACAAGGAGAGATACCTTTGTTACGAAGACATGTCATTTTAAACACGAATTTAGATCTGTACTGTCTTAGTTGTTGGGGGGTCACCATCCAGAGGTGGGGCCTCCCACGCAGCTCCACTTCTAGGAATTGTAGGTTGCGATCTCTGCACGAATCTCTGCATATTCTAGCTCGTCTGCCTTCAGACCCGAGCTGAGGATCTCGGCCAGGGGGCCCAGTTTCGGTAGGGAGCCTGTGGTCTCTGGGGGGTCTGGGATCTGCCCAGACTTCATAGCACGAGGGCGGGCGGACCAGCCATGCAGAAGGCGTGGGCCAAGGTGCCCCAGAGTGACCAGGATAGGCCTCTGCAGCCCTGCCCCATGGCCCTGCCATATCGGCCGAGCAGCATGGAGGGAGCCGGCGCCCAATGTCCCGCGCCACGCGGAAAGCAGGCTCATGCGGGCTGGCGTTGGGCTCCTGCAGGCTGGTGTTGGGCGGAAACCACAGAGTGGTCCAGAGATAAATGTTCCAGAAACAGCGAAACAGTCTCGTGAAGAAAGGGCAGAGGCCTTTGGAGATCTCTTCACAAGCAGAAGAGAAGGCCATAGTACATAGGTAGCCAAATTGTCTTCACTTACCTGAGAGATGTGCAGGTCAGGTCCATGTGGGCGCCATTTGTTGTTTAAATTTCGGAGGCTCCAGCAGGCCAGGCTAGCATCGCGGCAGGAGACAGAGAAAGAGACTCAGGGACATACGGCTGGGCTGAGAAGCTGCAGTTTAATCTTTATTCACGAAGGGGCAAATCACCACACCATGTGCTTCCCCATCATTCTCCCTCCACTCCTGCTGCTGGGACTCTGGACATCCTTAGCATAGGGGGCAGGGAGAAAGCGGCAGGAAACTAGCAAGGGCCAAACCAATTCTCTCAGAGGTCGGGGGGAAGGGGAGCAAACCAATATGAAACATAGCAACAACCACAATATCAGTAATAACAACAATATAATTACAACAATAAAACAACTAGGGCAACAAAAGGCAAAATACAAAAAAAAAAAAAAAAAGATAAGTTCCCGCTTCCCTACACCTTAGAGTCCTTGTTGAAAGATAAGTTCTTTTTCCCCATGAATCACCCAGGACCTTCCAGATAATGGCTGACTACCATGACAAATAATATAAAATAATAATAATAAATGAATAGGAAAGATACATCCCCCAATACTCAGTTGGCTAAGGCACCAGACCTCTTTTTCTATAAAACATTCAAATCAGATGCCCTGCTAACCACGAGAAGCAGATTGCTTGTGTTTCTTCCACAGGAATCCAGGAAAAAACCATCTGGACCCCTGCACACCCTGACATCACCCACTATATGGCATGACTACAGTGGCACACCCCCCCGAAATGCTAGATGTCACCTGACGCAATCTGAAGAACCTGATTCACAGACTCGAAGGACATAACTTTTTTACTGCCTGTCTGCCTTTCCTGCTTCTGTTTTGACCTGTCACGTTTTGGCGGTTCCAGCTCACTCTCTACAGAAAAGCAGAATTCCGATGGCTGACATTCCCCATTGAGACAGACGTACAACAATTCACCCCTTGGCAATTCTTCGGTGGACATCTGCTTTGGACTCGCACTTCTATCGGACTCACTAGTACACCTCGGACACTTTGCACAAAACTAGCGGCTTCCCTTTATGCTGCTGGGTTTCTCAAACACTGACTGCAGCCAGCTGCCTTGTGACTCTAGGCCATATCCCCGCCCCCATGCTAGGTAATGCCCACAGAGAAAAAAAAATGCCCATCGAGGCAAAAGCCCCCAGAGGCAGCAAAGGTTCTTTAGATGATAAAGCTTTGCCCACAGAGGCAAAAAACGCCCCCCCTCAGGCCTTCCCTTGGCAGAACATTGTTTCTTGTTGCTCGCTTACATGTTCCTCCATGTTTGTGCCAGTTTCTTTTTTGAAAATGCCTGTACGATATAGGTTTCTGTTCACCCCACACCCCTGATACTGTGGTCATTTAGTTAAAAAGAAAAGGGGGAATATGTTGGTATTCTTCATATTGATTTGGTCTCCTTCCCCCCACCTCTAGGAGATTGTGATTTAGCCCTGCTAGTTTCGTGGGGCCTGCTTGTCCCCGCCCTAAGGAACCCCTACAGAGTTCCAGAGTTGTTGGCCGGTGAGGGGATGCAGGAGAGATCTGTGTGGTGATTAGTTTGGGTTAGTTTATGAATCGTTGTTCATGAATAAAGAAATACAGCTTTCTGGCCCAGCCGTGTGTCCTCGAGTCTCTCTCTCTGTCTACTGCCATGAAGCTAGCCCGGCCTGCTGGTTCCCCGAACTTAAACAACAGATTGAATTTGAGATCCCATAATTCAGAGTGCAGTGTTTTATCCACTCTAGCACTGCCGGGGACACCCTTAATTTGAATTTATGGAAATTGTAATACATTTTCACCATTTAAACTACTAAAAGACCTCAGAGATAGCTCACCAAGTAAGGCATCAGACTTGAGGTTAAGCCCCAACAGTTCATGGGAATTGTTATGGTACAGCTCTCTCTTCTCTCTCTCTCATCTCTGAAAAGGTGGGCAAGAAACAATGAAATATACAGTCATGAGCCTGGCAGAGAAAAAATATTAAAAACTACAATAATATTTTCTAAATTTCTTTATTATAGTACATTTAAGCCAAAGTATGTAAGGAATTATCACACTTGAAAAGCGTTCTGCTCAACTCTTGTCCAGAGAGCAAACCTGGGATCTTTTTACATCCAAGTCCTCTCCAATACTACCATGTTCTCTCCCTAGTCCTGGATTTTAATTTTATAAATAAATTTTAATTTGGGGGGGAGACTCAATTCTGTCTAGCTTCTTTGAATAATTGATATTTTCTTAAAGTCTCTGAAATAAAATTGCCATTCCCAATCTTTTGTGAGTCTATTTACTTTCAAATGACATTATATGGGTCTTACCTACAGACATTCTCCAAATGTTTTTACTTGTTTTGCTATAGATGACTAGAATAATGATCTTAAACTTAGATTTATAAAAGATTTTCTATAATCATGTTCAAATGATGTGACATCAATATATAATGCATAGGGATCATTGTCTCTAACCTTATTCTCTACCCCCATTTAATTTTTTTAAATATCTTTATTTATTTATTGGAAAGAGACAGCCAGAAATTGAGAGGGAAGGGGGTGGTAGAGATGGGAAGAAACAGAGAGACACCTGCAACAAACACTGCTTCAAAACTTGCAAAGCTTTCCCCCTGCAGGTGGGAACTGGGGCCTTGAACCCAGTTCCTTGTGTATTATGATGTGTGCTCAACCAGGTTTGCCACCTCCCAGCCCACAAAATGATTATTTTTTAAATATTAAATTGTCTAGTGATGAAGAAAGAATAATGGGAAAAGAGGAAGAATCCAGTGCCAGGCAATTTAATTGACCCATAGGGCTATCTTTCCTTTATTTCCTTTATTATATTTTTTTTCATCAAACCAAAGATCTAAGTAGTTACCTTTAGTTTATGAAATACATTAGCTATTTTCTCAACCCAATTTAATGTTGAATTTAAGCAAATTTTCTAACAAGGTGATGATTTATTTATTTGATGATTTTATTTATTTATTTATTATGGCAATTATTTATTTATTTCCCCTTTTGCTGCCCTTGGTTTTTATTATTGTTATAGTTATTGATCTTGTTGTTGTTAGATAGGACAGAGAGAAATGGAGAGAGGAGGGGAAGAGAAAGATAGACACCTGCAGGCCTGCTTCACTGCCTATGAAGCAACTCCTCTGCAGGTAGGGAGCCGTGGGTTCCAACTGGGATCCTTAAGCTCAGTCCTTGTGCTTTGTGCCACGTGCACTTAACCCACTGCACTATCGCCTGACTCCCAATCATTGACCTTTCTTACACCATAAATTGTGTCTTTGCTTTAGGTGAGAAAAGACTTTGTACATAAATAGAACATGGTCTTCTTTATGTGTTCGTTAGTGAATTTTCACTTGAAGTTATGTGCTTTAAACGCCATCAAGTATTTTTATTTTTATGTTTGGAGTAAAATAAGCTTTTAAACTATGTTTAGCAGCACTAACACATCTCCTGCAAAGACAATATCTTTGCCTTGTACTCCTAGAAGGATCAAATGAGCTGAAACCTAACGAAATTAGCTAGTAACACAGAATGTATGCTTGTCTATATCTACTATATGATGCTATAGGTTAGAATTGCTCATTGAGGATTCCATCACTTTCCATTTTGTAATAATACTTTTTATATTAAGACTGAAAAATTAAAAAGCACAAAATTTACAGAGACTTTTGGTAACAAAGGAAATATAAAATCCCAATCCCTTTTTCCTCTTTTATTACTCCCAAGTGATTGAATTTTCTAATAAAATAGTATTGATATATTCATTATCTTTTTTAAAATTTAATTTAATGAAAGAGATATAGAGAAAGGAGAGAGAGATAGAGGGAGAGGGAGGGAGAGAGAGAGAGACCAGAGCTCTGCTCAGCTCTGTTTTATGATGGGGCTAAGGATTGAACTTGGGACTTTGGAGCCTCAGGCATGAAAATCTCTTTGCAGAACCACTATTCAATTATTTAGCACATGTTTAAATTACTATACATTCACCTCAATACCGCTTAGGCTAACACAGATTTTTTTTTGAGGACCAGTTTTGTCTGCTCCTCAATCAAGTTTCTTAGTCTGTGGTGTCACACAATTACTCTGTCAATAATTCACTCTAGCTCTTTTTTCCACACAAGTGGCTACTGTCATATTTCATACATCTATCAAAATAGAGACCTATCCTAAAAGAAGCATTTTTTCTGTAACTTAAATCCGATAGCATTGAGTATAACTTCAATCATACCTTGGGCTGGTGAATTTGCTCTCCCTGTAAAGCTCCTGTTCTGCTATGTACTTGATCCATAACTTCAGTGTCCTTTTCTTTTCTTTTCTTTTCTTTTCCTTTTCTTTTCCTTTTCTTTTCTTTTCTTTCTTTTCTTTTCTCTTCTTTTCTTTTCTACTAGTAATTTAATAATGATCAACAAGATTGTGGGATAAAAGGGGTATACTTTCATACAATTCCCACCACCAGAGTTCATATCCCCTCCCCTCTCCACTATTGGAAGCTTACCTATTCTTTATCCCTATGGAAGTATAGACCAAAGATTTTTATGGGGTGCTTGGTGGGAGTCTTGGCTTCTGTAATTGCTTCTTCACTGGACATGGACATTGACAGGTAGATCCATATCCCAGCCTGTTTCTATCTTTCCCTAGTGGGTTTGGCCTCTGGGGAGGTGGGACTTCGGGACTCATCAGTGAGGTTGTATGCCCTGGGAAGTCAGGTTGATGTCATGGTAGCTGCAGGTCGCTCCGGGTCCTCCACCTTCCTGGCCAGCGACAGCAGAGGATCAGAGCAGCCCCTGGGGACCACAGGGCGGTTCTGGTGTCAAGGGTGAGGTGCGCAGAGAGGAAAGTCATGCCAAATTCAACCAGCTTTGGGAGAAGCCTCTGAAAGTCGACTTGTCTTTTGAGGGATACAAGCAAGTAGATATTCCCATAGTCCAGAGAGAAGATTGAGGTAATAATTAACGTAAACACAATACACAGTTACATCTTGATCTACAAAGTATTTTATCACAACTGGAAAGTTACTGTATAAGGTTGGGTCATGAGCTCACAAAACATTTTTTCTAAGGGTAAATTACAGGCATTTCAGGGCGGGGGGGAGGGGAGCAGTTGAGTAAAATCAGGGTATTTGTGGTGGGTTTCAAGTTGGCCATACACAGTAATTCATGGCCTTTGTTTTAAGGGGCATGTACTGAGGGGTGCCCTGTCTAGGGAAGCCCACACACCATAAGTTCATGAAGTCAGGAGGGACCTTCCTAACTTATTCCCCAGAAGAGGGGGGTGAATTTGGGGTCAACCCACCCAATCTCTCATGCAAACAATGGTCTGGACTTCCTGGACAGTGGGCCCACTCCCCACAGGTATCAACTGCAGTTCGGTGGCTGAAAAAGCAATAAGATATAAAGCAGAACAAATTGTTTAATAACCAGGAACCTAAAATGAATAATGGTGCAGATGAGCTTTGGGTTCTTCATGTTGGAAGAAGCTAGGAAGTCTATTTTAGGTATATTCCATGGAGCCCTTGACTTTACTAGTTTTTACCTGAGCTCCACAGTTAACATGCAGGTGGGCTAAAGGTATTGTCTGGCAAATAGTTTCAGAGTTGGGAATAGGACAAGAAAGACGTTGAAACACCAGTAAAAGAAATAACAACAAAATCATTCAATGTTAAATGACATCTTAATTTCGGCCTCTACACATGATTTACAGTGGTATGAGTCATTTAAGGTTTGCTTCATCTGAGAAAGATGTCCAAAAACTAGGGCTCAGGAGTTAAATATATTTAATCTCATGTAAAAGATGTCTGAAAAGCATGTTTCAGTACAGACGGTCACTCTATATTGCTATTTTGCTATGTTCATCCTCAAGAGTGCTCCAGATAATTCAGTATACAATGATCCCCTGAATTGGAGCTGTTTTTTTTTTTTTTATTACTCCACCAGGGTTATCACTGACACTTGGTGCCATCACTATAAACTCACTACTTCTAGTGGGGGCCATTTTCATAGGACAGAGAGAAACTGAGAGGCGAAAGGGAGATAGACAGAGAGAAAGGAAAATAGACATTAGCAGACTTGCTTCAACATTTGTGAAGAGTCTCCCTGCAGATATAGAGGAGGAACTTGAACCTGGATCCTTGTAGATAGTAAGGTGTGTACTTAATAGGATATGCCACCTACAGACCCTCTGGAACCATCTTTTTCACAGATAGAGCAGCAGTACAAAATCTTGAGGAAGAGTGTGATAGTTTGAAGAACTTAACAGCAAGCACCCATTGAATAATCCTTACTTTATGCTTATTGTGTTATTCTGTGTTAGTTTTGGTATTATGAATTGCTTTGGTCAAAGAAATACAGGGAATTTGAAGGACAAGCCTGAAATATCTTCTGCTTAACACCCGAATTCAAAGATGCATGCTAACTCAATGTCCAGTCCAGATCGAGGTTCAGCCAAATAGCAGTTACCCAGAAGAGTCCAGTTTAACCAGCTGGGATTTGTATACAAGATAAGAAAAATATCTTATTTGAATTAAAATACTACTTTGCCATCTGTGTGACTCTAGTTCAAACCCAGCCCCCATCACAATGAAGAAAGTTATAGTGCTGTTCTCTCTGTTTCTCTCTCATCTCTATCACTATCTCTGTCTTTAACTAAATAATTAAATTATTATTTTTAAATTTCACTAAGATTTGTAAGTTGTTTATTACTGACAACAGTAGATGATTGATCCAGAACAGTTTGCCTCTAACACCCTGTATTGATTGCCAAAATTCTACCTTCTGTTACTGACACCATCTATTAGTATGTTTATCTATTCCTGTAACAGCAAAGCTGTTTTTAGGTGTTCATATACAAGTTAACCTTTAAAGGTCAACATTCAGCAGGAATTGCAATTTCTACTACAGAAGAACTCAACAGAACTGTATACTTGAAACCTTAGTTCCTCTCCTGTGCTATCCTTCTCGGTTTGTTGCTTACCACATAACTCCATTTCATCCATTTTCCAAACTTCTCTCTAAAATAAAACAGTTCAACAACTTGAATTATTCACTAAGCAAGTTTGGTATGTTGTTGTAACCCTAATTAACAAAAGCCTAGATTCTGATGAAACTTTATTTTCTGTACAACCTAATTTTTGTGCCTACTTTCCATTACTGGATAGTAAGATGAAGGTTGAGCATACTTATATCTTTTGCATATTGTCCAGTAATTAATACATTTTTTTTAAAGTGAAGTCCTATCAATTTGTTAAAAAGAAAGTTATTAAATGACCTGGAAAAGCACACAAAAACCAGATTAACCTTCTGTATTTATTGAGATCAGAAAGCAATAATTGATATTTCTATGCTAACATTAGCAATCTAATTGAGTGAGACTTTTGAACATCTTTTTCTGAGTCTGCCATTAAATTTTTAACATTTTAGTATAAGGATATACCACAGTAGATCAGTAAAATCATAGGGATTTTAATTTTTAATTCTGCTGAATTTGTTGAAGACAAATTGGAGTGCTCAGCTAAACACTGACCCATTAAGAATTACTAAAAATTAGGTTAAATAGGTATTTTCAGTCCTTAGCCTGTTAATGCTGTTTTTTCTTTTTCTTTTTTATTTATGAAAAGGAAACATTGACAAAAACCATAGGATGAGGGGTACAACTCCACACAATTTCCCCCACCAGAACTCCTTATCTTATCCCCTCCCCTTGTAGCTTTTCTGTTCTTTATTCCTCTGGGAGTATGGACCCAGGATCATTATAGGCTGCATAAGGTGGAAGGTCTGGCTTCTGTAATTGCTTCCCTGCTGAACATGGGCTTTGGCAGGTCGATCCATAATCCCAGCCTGCCTCTCTCTATCCCTACTGAGGAGGGGCTATTTTTCTATAATACATTGGGAAATAATCATTTAATCCTTCAGCAATTTTATTGTTCTTGCTATCTCATTTATGCCAAATAACTCTCATTTCTTCCTTGATTAAACTTTACTGTATGAATGGAAAAAATGTACTTTAATTATCAGGAGTCATTACCCATGATGACTTGATGTATTTCTTATTTTGATTTTTTAATTTTCCTTCTAGATCACACCATTGCAGTATCACAGTATCTGATACTTTAGTTAAATATTGTTTTTATGTTTAATTAATCATTAATATTTTATTGATATACAACTGTTTATAATCCAACATAAGTATTTGGAGTACAGATCTCACATCTTCATAAAAGTATACCCCATATCACACCCTCTACCAAAGTTCTATTTGTAACATGTGCACTCAGCCAAGTGCACCACCCCTTGGCCTCTTTGTCACTGATCACTCTCCAGTCAATGCCCTTTACAAAGTTCTACATTATAAAAATAATGAAAAGGAGTTCTAATTAAAGGACAAGAATATACATAAAAGCTTGCATAGTGTTGTTAATAGAGAAGCAGAATGCTGGGGCTGTGTGGTGGCAAACCTAGCAATTACAGAAGCCAGACTTTCCACCTTCTACACCCCATAATGATCCCAGGTCCATGCTCCCAGAGGGATAAAGAATAGGAAAGCAGGGGCCAGATGGTGGTGCACCTGGTTGAGCACACATGTTACAGTGCACAATGACCCAGGTTCGAGCACCTAGTCCCCACCTGCAGGGGGAAAGCTTCACAAATGGTGAGGCAGGGCTGCAGGTGTCTCTCTGTCTCTCTCCCTCTCTATCATCCCCTTCCCTCTCAATTTCTGACTGTCTCTATCTAGAAAAATAAAGATAAAAAATGTTGAAAAAGAATAGGAAAGCTTCCAATGGAAGGGATGGGATACAGAACTGTGGTGATGGGAATTGTATAGAATTGTACTCCTTCTTATCTTACAGTCTTGTTGATCATTATTGAATCAATGAAAAATAATAATCAAGTATAACAGAAAAGTTAAAGTATCATTAAAACAATGATAAATCCTTCAAATTGACAGAATTGTTGTAGCAATAAAAAGGACCTGTATTGTTGTTTTCAACGGGCTGGCTTCACGGGTGGGTAACAGAGGACCAGGGACTCATGGTTGAGCTGTACACAGTATCTCTTTATTCATGCAGGACACAGTGCAATCTATACCAAGCTAAGCTAAACTAAACTAAACTAAAAACTACAATCTTGTCCTTATAAATATACTAGCCCAGTAGGGTGGGAACAGGATGCGACCCAGAGAGGGTGGAGAGAAAAGTGACTGGTGAAAATCAGGGTGTGACAAGGAGAGGGGGCAGAGCAGGCAAGAATTCTACCACTGAACCACCAATGCCCTGGAGGAAGGGTAGTGCTTGTTAACAGTGGTTATGTAAATAGAATGAAGTGGCTATGTAAATAGAATAGTATTAAGTAGGGGGGATTAAACTAATGAAACAGAAGGGGTTTTTAGAAGCATACCAAAAATTCCCCCTTTCTTTTTAACTAATGGACATAGTATCAGGATTGTGGGGTGAACAGAAACCTATATCGTACAGGCGTTTTCAAAAGAACTGGCATAAGGCATGGAAAACAAAATAGGCGAGCAGCAATAACCAGTGTGATGCCAAGGGGAACGTTTCTTAACTCAAAGGGCAAGGCCTAGCAGGCGAAAGGGCATTTCTTGCCTCTGGGAGCACATGCCTCTGGGGGCATCTCTTGCCTCAAAGGGTGTTTCCTACCTCTATGGGCATAACCTAATAAGGAGGGAGAGTTTTCTGTCTCTGTGGTCAGAGCATGCAGGCGAGGGAACATGGTCTATAAAGTCTCAAGGCAATTGGCTGAAGTTAGTCTTTGAGAAACACAGCAGCGTGTACCAGTAAGTCTGATGGAGGTGTTAGTCCAAAGTAGCTGACCACAGAAGAAAATGCCAAGGGATGAAACACTGCATGTCTGTCTCGATGGGCAATGTCGGCCACCAGAATTCTGCTTTTCTGTAGAGAGATATCTTTGGAGTCTGTGAATCTGTTTCTTCAGGTCGTGCCACGTCACATTATTGGTTTCCGGGGGTGTGTTGTAGTCATTCCATCTTTTGGGTGATGTCAGAGAACAGGGGTCCAAATGGATTTCCAGGAGTTCCATTTGAATAGATGCTTTTTCAGGTGAAGACTTGACAGCTGAAATTCACTTACTTGTCAAACAAAACTTGTAGCAGATTAAAAGTTTACTATAGTTGATAACTCCATTATAATTGGAAGTCCTTTCTAGTATGATTTCAAAGTTGTTGAAACAGTTTAAACTCAATAAAATGTGGAAAGGTAAACAGAAGAATCACGGTAGAAGCCTCAGCCATGAGAATAATTAACATAATCATTGCACTATCTGCCCCGCCCATAACTCATACCGCTTCAGGATTAAACATTTCAGATTTATGCCAAGACGTAAAAAAGAAATCAAAGGAAGGAAAAAACAATTTTTTGGATTGTTTCTGGATGACTCTAGAAATCATGGCTGCGTCTAGCATTTTTTTTTTAAGTCAATGTCAAACAAATATTCAGTCATTCAAATCACTCTCTTATGAAACAGATCTCACCATGTAGCATCAAGAGTCCCCAGAGGGCGTCCTAGTCCAAAAATATCCTCGAAATTCCATTTAGGGTGCTTCTGACTGTTCCTGCTGTATTGCTTCAGGCATCCACTTTTAAAAGCGTCTTCCCATCGAAGAAAGAATACAATCAGGAGAGTAGAACTAACCATGTGTCTCCATTATTGGGGACTGCCAGGGTACTGGAGAATGCTCCTCAAATTAGAGTAGTCCTTCTCCATGGGTAACATGCGAGAAGAAGTCCAGAAAGTCCCAGTGGAAATCCCCATGCATATCCCAAGGTCTACGATCATGATCATAAAGAACCAAATTGTGGCCCGGAGCAAAATGCAGTCCTTCTCCTCAGGAAACATGGGCGAGGGAATCCAGAAAGTCCAAGGAGAAATCTCTGTGCATCTCCCAAGCTCTATGATTAGGGTCACAAGAAACCAAAGTTTCCGGTCAGGAAGCAAAGTGTGTTCCAGAGCAAAATGTTCCAGAGACAGAGTAACTGTCTCATGATGAAACAGTAGAGGCTTTGACAAACCACTTCATAAGTAGAAGAGAAGACCATAGTGCATAGGTAGGCAAAGTCTTCACTTATCTGGGAGTTGCGCAGGTCCGGTCCCACGTTGTAGGCGCCATATGTCATTTTCGATGGGCTGGCTTCACAGGCGGGTAACAGACGACCAGGGACTCATGGTTGAGCTGTATGCAGTATCTCTTTATTCATTCAGGACTCAGAGCAATCTATACCAAGCTAAGCTAAACTAAACTAAAAACTACAAACAACCTTGTCCTTATAAATATACTAGCCCAGTAGGGTGGGAACAGGATGCGACCCAGAGAGGGTGGAGAGAAAAGTGACTGGTGAAAATCAGGGTGTGACAAGGAGAGGGGGTGGAGCAGGCAAGAATTCTACCACTGAACCACCAATGCCCTGGAGGTAGGGTGGTGCTTGTTAACAGCGGTTATGTAAATAGAATGAAGTGGTTATGTAAATAGAATAGTGTTAAGCAGGGGGAATTAAACTAATAAAACAGAAGGGGTTTTTAGAAGCATACCAATATTTGTTGATATAGCAACAAATATTAAGAGGGAGGAAGAAGGGTCTGGGACAATAGCTCTACTGGCAGACTCAGGGTCACACATGTCTGAAACTTTTGGTATAATACGGAACGCTGCATATGGCAGACTAGTGTTTTCTCAGCATGGGAAATTCTCTCATATGATTTAAATAATAAAATGAAACTTCAAATTATATTTAGGAAGGAAGTACAGAATTGGCTTAAGCAAATTACAAAAAAAAAATAACAGCAAAAGTATCATGGAATACTATCTTTGATTGTGTCATCCTTAAATGGGAATTAGCATTAAGATGGGTACACTTTCATACAGTCCCACCACCAGAGTTCATATCCCCTCTCTTCTACTTGAAGCTTACCTATTCTTTTTTTTCCATATTAGTTAGTGACTTAAATGACTACAAATTAATAAAAGTGTACATAAACATCATTCTCACCACCAAAAGACTGTGTCCCATCCCATCCCTTTCACCCACCCTCCCTGCCTGTCCATGAAACCAAACATATACCCTTACTCTTAACCCAGGGTTTTTACTTTGGTGCCCTACTCTAAATTCAGTCAAATCCTGCTTTGAGTTTCCCTTTCTGTTATTCTTTGTCAACTTCTGCTGATGAGTGGGATCAACCATACTAGTCTTTTTCTTTCTGACATAGCTCATTCAACATAATTCCTACTAGCTCCATCCAAGATGGGTCAGAGAAAAATGGGTTCATAGTTCTTAATAGCTGTATGGTATATCACAGCTTTCTCAGCCACTCATCTGTTGTTGGGCACCTGGGTTGCTTCCAGGTTTTAGCTATTACTAATTGTACTGCTATGAACATAGGTATGCACATATCTTCTTGGTTGAGTGTTAGGGAGTCCTTGGGGTATAACCCCAGGATAGGAATTACTGGGTCATATGGAAGGTCCATGTCTAGCCTTGAGAGAATTCTCCACACTGCTCTCCATAGAGGCTGAACCAGTTTACATTCCCACCAGCAGTGCAGAAGGGTTCCTTAGTCCCCACAGCCTCTCCAGCATTTGTTGCTGCTGTCTTTTTTGATATATACAATTCTCTCAGGGGTTAGGTGGTATCTCAATGTTGTCTTTATTTGCATTTATCTGACAATAAGTGACCTGGAGCAATTTTTCATGTGTTTTTAGTCTTTTTGATCTCTTCTGTAGTAAATGTTCTGTTCATATTCTCTACCCATTTTTGGTTGAGGTCATTTGTTTTTGTGTTGCTAAGTTTGCTGAGCTCTTTGTATAGTTTGATTATTAGTCTCTTGTCTGATGTATGGCATGTGAAGATCTTCTCCCTTTCTGTGAAGGGTCTCTGTTTGTGTGATGATTTCTTTAGCTGTGCAGAAGCTTTTCAATTTGATGTAGTGCCACTGGTTTGTTTTTGCTTTCATGTTTATGCAATTGGGATTCTATCATCAAAGATGTCCTTGAGGCTTAGGTGGGAACCTTTTCCACCAATGTTTTCCTCTAAGTATTTCATAGTTTCTAGTATAACATGCAAGTCCTTGCTCCATTTGGAGTTGACTTGTTTCTGATGAGATAAAGTGGTTCAGTTTCATTCTTCTGCATGTTTCAACCCAATTTTCCCAGCACTATTTATTGGAGAGAGCCTCCATCCCCCATTTCATACTTTGGGCCCCTTATAAAAGATTAGATGTCCATAGGTGTGGGGGTTTACATCTGGGCTTTCATTTCTGTTCCACTGGTCTGTGTGACTATTTTTGTTCCAGTACCAGCCTGTTTTAATGATGGTGGCCTTATAATATAGATTGAGATCTGGGAGTGTGATGCCTCCATTTCAGTTTCTTTTCCTCAAGAGAGTTATGGTGATTCTAGGTGTTTTCTGGTTCCAGATAAATTATTGTGATTTTTATTCTATTCTCTTAAAGAACTTGGTGGAACTTTGATCACATTAAATTTGCATATAGCTCTGGAGAGAATATTCATTTTGATGATATTAATTCTTCCAATCCATGAGCATAAGATATCTTTCCATTTCTTGGTATCATTTTCTATTTCCTTGATTAATGATTCATAGTTTTCAGTACACAAGTCTTTCACCTCTTTGATCAGGTTTACTCCTAGGTATTTTATTGATTTTGCTGCAACAGTGAATGGGAGTGCTTTCTTGATGTCTTATTCTTCAGATTTAGTGTTTGCATAAGGAAATGCCGCTGATTTTTGTACATTGATTTTATTGCCTGACACCTTGCTTTATTGCCTGATAACATCCAGTAGTTTTCTGCTGGATTTGTTAGTTTTTTTCTATGTATACTATCATATCATCTGCAAACAGTGAGAGCTTGACTTCTTCCCTTCTGAAATGTATTCCTTTGATTTCTCTCTCTTGCCTG